>NC_037594.1:8106238-8225355 GCF_003073045.1 Pomacea canaliculata | reverse complement strand
ACAATCGCTGCCTTTCTCCTTCTTACGCAGTCTAATACCATCTTCAACTCTCCATTCTAAAAGGTTACTGAAGAAGAAGTGCAGGTCTAAAACATCATAGCCATGGTTTACAACCACATTCTGGCAAAGTAGTTAGCCTCTAGAATGTCTAGTCGCAGTTGTTCTGTTGCAGTAGCTGACCTCAGGGACAAGTCGAAGCCTCCACGTGCTCTACTGAAATAGGCAATGTAGTGTTCCAGATCACCAGTGTTCAAAGGAAGCACCTGCATTCAACCGAGAGCACAAGAACCCAACCTTCCTTTGTATCCTCAATGGATTTAGTGCATACCTTTGAAAAAAGTTATAAAAAATGGATTTTTTTTTGGTTCTTCTTTGCAACAGTCACGTTTTCTTCCCTACACATACCAAAAGTGTAGTCTTAATATAAAAGTAACCACAGCTTTTTAGACTTATAGTTCAATGTTACTAATTTAAAGTTTTTTTTTTACTTTCCTTATGTCAACATTCACTAATAACTGATCTTGGCATTCCAAAAGTTATTTAGTTAATGTCATTCTATCCCACATCGATTTCTTTTATTTTTAATATCTGTAAACCTAAAAAAACAAAAAATTCTGGACCACAGTCTCAGTCTGTGATAAAGCATTACTAAAGGTTCATCAATAGTTATCTTGTGGCACACACCACATCCTCTATGAGGCAAGTACCATTATCATAGCAATATCCAAATCATACACATTCACTGAAATATAATAAACAGCAAAAGATAAGGTTCACCCTGGTCAGATCCCAGAGACAAGAGTTCATTATGACCAGGTCTGGTTTGGGACCCTTTCAGATCCTCCAGTATGGACTCCACATAGGCATTGTAGCATCTTGTAGTGAAATAAAACCGGATCAAAAGAGTTTCTGATACAGTACTGCCTGACTTCCTGGTAGTGAATGCCATTGGTCATTCCATCCTTGCTTTTCCTGCCCCTTCTATGACAAGATCTCAGCAAAGCTGTTTTCTCCCTGAAAGATTTAACACACTAACAAATCTTGGCTACAATAATATTGATGGGTTAAACAGACTTTATGAAAACCTCAAAAATATGCAATCTAGTAACACTGATAATAACATATGATATTTGTAAACAACTATTTAAAGTACAAGTAGAAATGACTTCAAAACATATGCTTGTATTTTTTATTTTGGGAACATTGACTAGTTATGTTCCTTCTTAGATTGAGAAAATTGACCAGTATCAGATAATAACTTTCTGATTTTTTTTTTAACACCGTTGTGTGTGCACACACTTGTACTTGTATCCAAGAAAGGAAGAGGTTCTTAAAATTCGGAGACAATTTTGTACCTTAGCCTTCTCTAAAGTTAGGTTAGCTAACTTCTTTACAGTGGCTGGAATTGTCTTAGCTGCACCTCCAATGAGCTGGGGGCATCTATTCAGGCACATCCTATTAAGTCAAGGCGCTTTAGAGGACTATACTTCAATCCAAAACATTTTGTCATATAAATAAAATCAAACAAAGAAACTTTATTTCTTTTATTTGCAAAAAGTGAGCTTCACAAATATTGCTGCAGCCAATCCGCTTACCAATCATTTTTGTCAAAAATGGCTAGCTCTCTATTTTATATATATATAAATTTCAAAGCAGGTTTTTTTTTTTTAAACAAGAGTGGAATTATATACTTATTTAATGATCTGTGGTTTCCTAGAGCAGTACACACCTACAGAGAGAATTTCAAGCCTTAAATATGGGAACTAGGCACCTCTCCCTGCTGCTGTTTTCTGATACAAATGATGCTTCCTAACAAAACCATCCAACATCACATCATCAAACTTTGTGGAAACAACAGGCCATCATGTCCAAGTCATTGCTTTCAATCCCTCCCTCTCTCACTGAATATCTGATTCTTTGTAAAACCCATTTATATCTGCTCCACCTCCCTCCTGCCAAGTGCGTGAGCCTGTCATCAGCGACTTTTTTTTTTCTTACATCACCGGAAATACCCTTGTTTAGTCACGTGTCTATGGTCTCCTGGCTCCACTTTCTGTTTCTGAATGGCGACACTTCAATGTCGCAAGTTTACTAAAGCTTTATTGCGCCGCTCAGTAAATTTTTTTTTTAAGTGGAGTCCTGCAAGACAGCACCATAGAATAATTTCTGCTTGTGTTTGACCCCGCTGTTACAAGGTTTGCACGCAACTGAGCACGAAACAATTGACTTATGAAAGTCCTTCGTATTCCCACCCCGAATGAACTGCCATGGTACAAGTCGCATACCACTTGACGGCTGGTGATGCGCAACAGCCAGACACTGAAGGAATAGTTTCAAAGAACACTAAAACTGCGTTGTCCACTCATAAAAACGATGGCAACTTAACTTAGCCATGTTTCTGTTTATATGACCGAAGTGAACTGTAGTTTGCTTTTGAAAAACAGGACAGTTCGCTTCCCATGAACAACAAACTTACTCCTAAAGATTTTATTTCATATTTACATCCTGCTGGAAAATGTCTTACCTTGATAAAACTAGACGTGTTAATCATAATAAATAACTGTTTATGGCTAGAATCCCCCATAATTAAATACGAAACATCGCAAGAAAGCCATTTACAGACCTTGGCTCGGAGCTGACTCTCGCTCAGCAATAAGTCGGTCTGTGCCAAACTCACAAGGTCTTTATAAAGACCCCGTTGAACTGAAACAAATGTCGACACAGAACAATATCCTTAATATGTAGAACAAATGAAATAATATTCTCTTCGAAATGATACTCCTCGCTGACGATGTTTGTGTATGTAGTTGGAACGAGTGCATAAAATGTTTCGCCTTTAAGCAACTGATTTGGTAAAATAATATGCTTAATAACACAGTTTGCATATTTTATTACTTTATTATCTAGTTTAAATGACTGTACTCACAACAATCCTTTACTTTTGGTTTAATTAATTATTGGCCTATTCCTTCTTCCGTCTCGACAAAAAAAGCAAGTATTTGAAACTAAAGGTGATGGATGAGAAGAAAAGAAGTGGGCATATTTTGCCCCCAGCTGCCAAAATCCCTCAAGTACATAATTGGGGGGTCTCTTTATCAAACTACGTGTCGTTGCCGTAGGACGTATTTTGATCTGTTTATTTACGTTGTGATGTAATATACTCACTCGAGTCTCCAATGATCACAACAATTTGTTGTGCAGCAGATGAAGTACATCCACATTGGAGAAACCACACTGTGCCATTCTCGAACCTAAATTAAATAATATAATGATTTAAAGTTGAGCATTCTTTTAAAACTGGAATATACATGTCTGGCTCTCCGATAAATCAGAAAAAAATGTGAAAAAAGGGAATGTGTCCTTTCGTTTCATCGCTTTATACAAAAACACCCGCAGTCGCTTCTCAATTTTTCTGCATGCTCAGAGTCAACAGAAAAATCCACATCCAGCACGTTTTTTTCTCATTCATCAAAAATCGCTGCGTGTTGTAAGATTTTAAAAATAAAACTATGCTGACAGATTCGGCGTGGCTAGCAAGGTGTGGGTATGAAAGTATATCACATCAGAGTAAATAATGGTTCGAAACTATACATATTCATATACCTCCTATACCATTTAAATAACTGAACTGCTGTTTCTACAGTGTCATAAATCATGCAAGGGAGAAACCAGCTTATGACAAAAAGGTAACATAAAACTTCCCTTGAATCTTATAGAGCGCACGAGCAAATATCTTTTCAAATCAAAAAAGTAAAACCATTCACTTCTCTAAATCGAGTGAGTGAAAATTTAAATTGTTTTCTACAAGATAAGTGAAAAAGCAAATAATTTTTTAAAAAACTTACGAGTGGAATGAAAAATCCAATCTGATGAGAGTGCTGAATAACATGCCTGACTAAAATACAGCTACGATAATAGACCATGTGGGTACTCACCATCGACGTGCTGTCTCGTTATCCATAAACACAGTTCTCTTCTCGCTATTCACCGTAAGGAAGTATTGTCGCGTTTGTTCAAATTGACCAATCGCAGGCCACGTAGCACGTAAGGATTTGTAGGCGTGGTCTTCATCGCAAAGGACCGCGTGCGAGAAGAGGCCGCTTCGGAGGGTGTGTGGCCCGACAGTGATGGCATGAGCCCCGTATCTGCAATCGTTATCCACAATGTACACAGACATACACAGCAGCGACATCGTCAATCAACATGTGTCGGACACTTTCACAATAACCAGGTCTGTCACTCACTGTCAGTCAAGGCTGCAGCCTATCATCTCTGCTGTACATTCTATGCCTTGAGCCTGTCCTCATGAAAATAAGACAGGAGAAGAATCACCGCACTGGGCAAACCGGAGGAAATGCAAAATGTCAGCTTATGCAGACGACACATGTTTTCACCTTATATATGTAATCCTTGTCTGTAGGTCGGTAACTGTTGAGGGTAACCATTTTTTAAAAATTAATTAGCAAGAGCGCATTAGCCAGACTCAAACCGCTTTACATACCCCAGCAGCAAAGGAATATTGGCTACAGGTGGGGGACATGTCTTGAGTATCCGGGGGCCATGTGGCAAAATGGCGTCCGACCCATAGCGAAAGTGAAACCGGGCCGTAACAACGGGGTCATGTCGGTTTTACCTGTGAAACAAGCGTGGGACGCTTCTCTCCCCCTTGTGACCGCTAGTCAACCCTGATGGCTCATGGGTACGTCCCATCTTTTTTTTTTTATATATCCCCACTATTTATATCTTCAGATTATTGGTATTTTTAGGGATTTCGGCATATCCTGATTTACATATTTCTAAATCAAGACATGCCAAAATTCCTAAAAAAATACCAATATCAAATGGATTAATAATTTGTGTATTTTGCAATAATATATATATATAACAAGCAGCAAAAGAGTGCACAAAAGTGCAAAATGTTATAAAAAAACAAACAAACATGAATTTGTTATTTATTGGCGTTTATTGAGGTAAAATAAGGATAAAAAGCAAACTAAAAAAATTTTTTTTAATATAAAATTTTTTTAAAGCATTGTCTCATTTGTATACATAAACAATTTATCATTTATCAAGGTAAAAATATTATCACAAATAAGGATAAAAAGCAAACTAATAAAAATAATGTTAAAAATATACAATTTTTTTTAAAGCATTGTCTCATTTGTATACATAACAATTTATCATTTATCAAGGTAAAAATGTTATCATAAATAAGGATAAAAGCAAACTGATAAAAAAAAATAATTTTAAAAATAATATAAAATTTTTTTTAAAGCATTGTCTGTTTGCATACATAAAAGATGTTTCCTCTTGATATATTAATGCAACATTCGTTATTTAATTATAAGTTGTAGAACGATGCAAAACCATGTATCCATTGACAAAACAATTAAAATTAAATTGCAGTTTCCTTAACACTAATTACATTTTCCAAAGAAAAGGTTCAAAGATCTATGACAATATATCAAATGATAAGTATGAACTGAATTGCTGTCAAAAAAGAGTGATGCTTTAATAGACATTTCTAAAAATAAATCAAAGTCATGAAATTAACTATAAAAGGTTCTAGGTTGGATTGCAGCTTATGGTATTAACTACAATCTTTTAAAACAGATTAAAATTTTAAATTGCACCTTTATCACTAAGAAAAGGAAACCATCAAACACATGTTTGAAACACAATTATGTTCAAGAATTTTAGAAGGTATTAGAAAAGAACTGTAAACATATAAATGATTCTGAATTTACCACAACACATCTCTTATTGGATCGGGTGAAAATATCCTCATTGATAAATTAATGGGTTAGAGTAAATAATAATCACAGCACAGTTTTATATAATTATATAAATCCAGATTTAGTATATGCAGGTTTATGTACAAGAATTTTACAACTGTAGGTAGAAAGTTGCACAGCTTTACTTGTCCTCCACCCAGAACAATTAACTGACGTATAGGCTGTGCTCAACCCTTTCCCTTCTGCCATTCTCTTGATCCCTAGCACCAGCTAACCAAGTTGATGCATGCAAGTCAGCATCGTAGCTTCAGGATAACTTTTTCTTGCAGCATCTAAAATAGAACAAATATAAGAATATGAGGTCTGCATAAAAAGTAATCACTTAATTGTAGGTTTACTGACCCTAAAATCCAGAATATAATGTGAAACAAAAAGAGGTACAAGCAATTATACTGATATGTAAAGTGGCATAAAAATTTAAAAGCGTTATAAACAGAAAGGAACTACAAGTGGAACTGCATTTGAATTTCAGTTAGAATTCTCTATAGGCAGAAAAACTCTGGAAATTCTAATTTCAAAAACAATCCAATACATGGGAACTGTAAAGATGTCTATAAACTGTCATTTTAATTCCTTCTACACAGTGTTAACCAGCTGATTAAAGGACTACAGTCACTAGAAATTGCGTAAACATGTGTCCATATTTTATTTTGGCAATGTAATTCAATCACAATAAAATGAGGTAGGGACAGTTCTCCAGGCCTGATTTATCTTCCTGTCATGTTTTTTTTTTTATGACTCATGAAAATTCTTGTCTGCACCTAGCAGAGTCAAAGGTTAAGGTTCATAACTAAAAGATAAGAAACAATCCAAACAGTCCTATTTTATGACAGGCATGTATTAATGTACCGTATACACACACACAGAGTCAAATATTTTAAATCCTTACCCTGAACTGTTTGTAAAATTAAGGGGTGGTTCTTGAGTCCCATTGAAGTTGTAAGATCAGGCCAACTCAGTTGAAATAGCACAGATAGAATGCCCCTCACTACATGCTTTAATGTGGAAGCCCGACGCATCACGAATGGCATTCCTGAAAACAGACAAAAATAAATACACATCATTTAAAAAAAAATTGCAGTGGCAACATTATAATACCCTGTTTATGACAACTAGTATTTAAAGACACCCCCCCCAAAAAAAAAGACAGCAACAATTCAGGAAGTTTCATACAACCAAGCAAAAGTGGGTACAGAAAATTTACTATCTGCTCTAATCAATGCCACCATAACAATGCCTTTATTACTTTTTAGTACTGCAAAACATGTCATTAGTTTTATACAATGAATGGTATGGTATGGAAACCTTTAAAGGAATCAGATAAAAAGATTTGACTCCTCCTACTAACAAATCAGAATAAAGCACATACCAAGCATGTCCTTTTTTATGGGTCTGTCTTCATATCTCCCTCAAGACTCTCTACATCTTCTGCTGATTGTTAAGGAGACTGAACCCCTCTGGCAGATTTCCGTGTCATTTTTGCCTTTCCTGTTCTTGTTCCTCCATCCATGTAAACATCCTTTTAAGGTTGTTTGTATCATTCTTCATCTCTTCCAGAAGAGACAGTTGTTGCATCCCAACTTTCTCTAGTTTAGTTCTAACCTAAGAACACAATAGCAGAAAACATGTAAAATACTGATCTTTGCTAGCTTTGCTATAGTTCACAATGGCCTGGAAAATACCATTTATTTTGGTTACTCTTTACCATTTCATATCTATTTGATATGTGATCCATATTTTGTTTCAAATTTTTTCACTATGGCAAAAGGCTGGGATTTTCCGCTTCCAGTTTAACTCATAAAAGCACTGTTCATAACTCTTGGCCAAGGTAAGAAGAAAAAAAAGCTAAAATGATTATAAACAAAATGGCTTTAAATTACCTTCCAAGGGTTATGGGTCTTTATGCTGGCAGGCTGAAAACCAGACAATGGAATCGGAAGGCGCTGGGGTGTGAAGCAAAGGTGAAACAGTCCTTTTTTGAAAGCTGCTACTTGGGGACACCCTTGAGATGGTGCCAACCACTAGTGGCAAAGAGTATGGCAATGGTGGTGGACATTGCTGCATAACTGAATGGTCAGCATATAGTGATTCCTCGGCATCCTTCTCTCCTTCGCTGTTAGCTGTGCATCCCTGTGTCAAATGAATACATTTGCATAAACTTTTTTCAGCTTAGTACATTTAAAACTGTCAGCTGCTGATAGGTTGTTAAAATTTTTTTAAAGAACATTTTATTGTTATTGTACAAAACTTGTTTATCACTGTATGCTATTTTACCAGAAAGAGGACACAGCCTTGTGTCCCTACATGATGTCCACCAAAAAAAATTCCCTAAAAATTAAGCAGAGGAATGAAAACAGACCGAAATCTAATCGGAGTTATCCGTATCCTTTTTGGTTGAGTGGGAGCATTTTTGTCATCACTCTCCACCTCCGACATTTTTGTCCTTGCAGATTCAGCTAGATTCTTGGTAGTTACCTGCATGGAAATAAATATAGAAGGCAAATAAGATTTCACAAATCAAGATCAAAAGTATAATAATAACACACTCTTATAGTGCAGCATCACAACAAAAGCTACACTATCTGTGGTGTAATGACTGTGTTCAAACAGTTCAGGTATTATCTTTTCTCCTTCCTTAAATCTGCAGCACACAATAACATAGAAGTCATTTTGACCATTAATGGTCACATGCTTCATAAATTTTCTTCTGCACAAGGATTATGAATATTATGAATCAAAAAGTAAATTGCACTTACTTAATGACTTGTGCAGGAGAACTGGAAGCATAGGACATGAGGAATCAGCTTTATAGCTCTAATTAATGAAGCTTGCATCTGGTTCAATAGATTGTAGTGGGAAGTTGCACACCCTGTGACCACTTTCATCTTAAAATGCCAGCAGCCAGCTATCTAGAATAACAGTAAAATAAATTATTGACCATTATGCAGTTATTATGATTTGTTGTTGAAAAAGACCATTAAAGTTGTCTGAAATGATACTTCCAGTCACAATCAGTTGTCAATGGGCTATCTATATAAGTTTTTTTTTTGGTTCACCACTGGGAACACAATCCTTATGCTGCTCTTTGACAAATATTCTTAATTAGCTGCTGCAGTGGAAAGTTTGGTGTTTGAAAAAGTCGTTTAAGCTAGCCTAAAAAAAATATAAAATTGAGAGGCAGAGTTAAGAGTCCAAAGGACCAAATCTTGTCAACATTATCAGCAATATGTGACAAAGCAAGTACATTTACACCAAAAATCCTTTACCATACAAACACTGCTTCTTGAACAAATAAACATGAAGGTTATGAGCCTAATAATCAGCATAGTTCACACACAGCCAGGACTTGCAAGACAAAAAAAAAAACAAACCCACAATAAATAAGAGAAAAAAATATTATACTGCCCGAAGAAACCTGGCATTTAACGCTATCGTACCAGTAAACAGACGGAACTGTCGAAGCTCTGTTACGTTCCACTTTCGTAATCGCAATTTGAGGAAATTCTGACAGCTCCAAATTCTCTCTCATTGCTAACGGCTAAAGAATTATCAAATGCAAGCGTTCAGAACTGCTGAGCACGATTTCTACCTCTGTCTGGAAAACTTGTGCATTTATTGCGTTAATGTGTACTCTTAATCTTTTTCTCTTAGAATGATATTCTGCATTAAATTTGGACATTTCTGTAGTTAAAATCTCAATAACTATGTTAATATAGAGTATAAAAATTATACGTACTGTTATCGAAGCGTCGAACACATGTATCAGTATAGAAATTGACCGCTTGAGAAGCTTTTCTGTTGGGAAAAGTGTAGACTCACACATTTGAAAATGGCGGCTTTGCCTGCACGCATGTGGGTCGTATGTAGCACGCCCATGGCGAAGAGTCATTGCCATTGTTAGGGGTCACGACCCTATATGTGGGCATGATTCTCCCGCACTCTGTTTCGCCTCGGCGAGCGTGGAGCTTGGCTTATGTGCGCATGCGCTGACAGCGGGCATGCAAGACGAGTCAAGCATTGCGATAGATTGACCCCCTGTATCACAGTCGGATCAAGACAAACTTGGTGGACCCCTTGAGCTTATGGTTTCCGATGCTGCTAGGGTAGAGGTGCGCCAGGTATCAGATGAACTATCATGAACACGAACACTTAACAGCAACACCTTATAATAACTTATTTTGTTTACCTTTTACGAACACGTGCATGAAAGAATCACGCGAACATTGTGTTCGAGCACCTCAACGGCGGTGTTTTTACAACACCACGTGGATCTTGGAGACTGTCACAGTGAGATGACATGTCAGCAGCCTCATGTTAAAACACGCCCCTTGCGAGGTCTGTTGACAGCACGTGGCACACCTGGCGTGGGAGAGGTCAAAGGCGTTAATCTGGACATCGACTACCGTTACAAACTTGTATAGTAACTTGTTCATCTATCGCAGTAGAGTCCCGAACACAAGTGCCGACACGCAAATACACTTTTAGTTGAGAAGAAAATGATGTTTATAGTTATAAAAGAGATTCTTTTTTTTTTTTTATTTCAATCTTGGTATAGTCATCTGCAGTGAATTAAAGTTACAATGTCTTTCATAATATTCTCTTGTACTCACGAATATATAAATGCAAATTGATTTGCAATTTTGCACGACTTGTAACAAATTTTTCTTTTTCGTTCGATGATTGTGACAGTTGTGACAAGACAATCCCCCACACACTCTCCTACACCCCCTCCCCCATGTGAGCAAGAGAAACCTAACTGTGACCTTTACATAAAGGTCACGGCAGCGGGAAATCCCTAGGTCAGGGTAGGTGTGTAAATAACCGCGATCCTCGTCTTGTGCGGGCGGGAAGCGGTTTTTAGGTGTTATCGCCGCTAATGGTTGGATCGTCCTTTTGTGTCGCAGCCACCCCACACCCGGCTTGGTCTCGAAACTCGACACCGTGACCAGGAATTCGATACTCCCAGGTTCACTTTTGGAGGTCACGGCTAAAGGTGTCTTTTTTTTTTTTTTTAACCGGGATGACGAACATCAATACACTGCTGATAGTGTGTCAGTGAGTGCTTCTACCCGAAGTCTTCTCTGATGAGTAATAAATGAAGAATCAAACACACGGACAATATGAGAATGAAAAAGGATGACAAAAGTGGTGGTGATGGGGAGATGGCAGAGGGCGCAGCAATCCTGTTTTCACCACGAGTTCACATTCCCGCACACCTTGAGCATGGATGGATATTCGTGCCTTGAGCGGAAATTTCATGCAGAAAGCAGACGACATTGATAAGAGGAGCGACGGTTTTTGCAATATACATACATAAAGGAGTATTACAAAAAAGGAATGAAAGCAATGAATGTGGATGTATATTCGTATCTTAGGGTTCGACAGCGTGAAGTGGCCCCAATTAAGTTACATCGATCGACTGACAAGATAATAGCCCGCTATATACAACAATTAAACTATTAATACTGGTAATAATACTGCACCATCAGAATGAGTAGAATAGTTTTGATTAATAGCAAAGTTGGCAATAACATTACACTTCACGCTGAAAACTAAGCTGCCATACAGCTATCCATTCTATTTTATATTCGTGGCTAGACAAGTCCTGTACTTACCTCTGTAAGTCTGTGGTGTGAGTAAGATTTGGGCACCGGAATCCTTGTTTAGCAGTGGGCAGACTCACGTTGTCCTCCAGGCCTTGAAATTACGATCATCAGTAATTTACATACTGATTAAACTGCCCTGGTTCATGAGCCAGTGAGTAGGTTGTATTACGTAACCAACCTGAAGAAGGGGTGCCATTACGCATGCACTTCAGGTCAGAGGGTAAGGCGAGAAAGTTGCAGTTAAAACGATAAAATATCACTGCTAGAACAGTAAACAATCATTAACAAAACGTACTTCATTTTCCCTTTGACCATTACTGATTTAAGGACACACAAGCCATTTAAGAAAATTTAGAGACAGATGTAGCTTCTCTATGTCATCAGCGAATGAAAACGCGGAAGTCACGGCGTCACAAGTGTTTTAATATCTAAACACCTCTTGAGACCCTCTTCCAAAAAAAGTCACTTGTTTTGTTTTATTTTGTTTTGTTTTTTTATTGATTGATTACTCGGTAGACCTTTCAGTTCAATGATAACCTTTTACGACAAGGTATTTATCCTGATTAAAAGTGCTCCTAAGGGAAATAAATGAGCAAGTGGTGTTGTGCAGGCTTCGCCGCTTGGCTGATGAACATCTTATCGCGAAGGTCGTCGTTGCGTCCCACCAGGTGACATCGGCGTCACAGGCTGCACTGATATCACACAAGACTGCAGCAAGTGAAGCTGTAAAGGCAACGGAGTAATATTGTCTGCCAAGGAGCTGATGATATGGCACAAGTCAGGACCGCTGCGGCTCTTGGAGTTCAGTGGCTTGGAGTGGTGTTGCTGATCCTCCTGTTGCTGAGAGTCGGCGCTACGGCAACGGTTGCAGATCCTCAGGCCAGCTGTCCCGCGGAGGGCTGCCGCCCGTCCGGCGCTTTCGCTCTCAATTCCGACATCCCCGGACTGACGACAGGTGTGGCCGTGAAATGGACTGTAACCGTTGCCTCTGACACAGTGCCGGAGCTGTCGCGCCTGGGCTGCGTCACTTGTCAAAACGGTTTGGTCTGTCCCACCAGAAGGTGAGCCATAATTATTTATGGGCAAGGGCTGGATGAAAGGGAGCTGGAATGGGTGGTGATGACGGTGGTGGATATAAGGTAAACGTTTCATGAGTGGAGGGAAGTTTCGATAGGTTCTAGCTATGCAAACTTTGTAGGTGTATCTGCTAAAAAAAAAAAAAAAAAAAAGACAAACAAACATACAAAAAAACCCTCGCAATTTCTTCAATTCATCAAAAAAATATGGAGGATTTATCAAGATTACTGCAGTTCAAGGGAAATATTATTCTTTTTTCTTTCCTTCTTCAGCTGACTTTAAAATGGTGGTCACTTAATATTAATTTTCAAAGTCGAACTGGTACTTATCATCATTCTCATCGAACTCATTATTGTTCACACACAGAGGGTACGTCAGCTTGGACTACACAACATCAGGAAAAACGCTGTGGCGCTATGACAACCTGACCACGCCCACCCTGCCCATCTTGGACTTCTTTGGCGATGTCATCGGCACCAACGGCAATTTCTTGATAAAGGTGCCTGTGAGAGAGAAAGCGAGAGAGCTAGAACACCAAGAAGAGCTTATGGCGAACTGAAATCAGCTGCTTAGAAGGCTATATGAGACTAAAAATTACTTTAATGATGATATTTAATTTTTTAATCTGCCAATGATTATTTGACTTCCTATGTGGTTCATTCATTTCACCTGGGGGGATCTTCACCAACCGGACCTTTTGGAAGCACGAAGCTGCATTAGAATGTATGAGGGCCATACATAAGCCAGCTAAAATACCTGTAAAAGCTACCTGCATTATAGAAATGTAACAGATATGTTCCAAGTATACATGTTTGTGTGTATGTGGATGAACGTGTTCGCTCGTATGTGCGTTTGTGCGTGCGTACATGCTGCAGATTGACTCCGATGGCCAGGTACAAAAACCAATCATCCATTTTTGGAACGACCTTGCACCTATGTACAGGTAACTTTCGAAAGATCAACAGATTCAGCTATTTTTGCAAGCAACATCAAACCTTCATCCACCATCCACGCACCCGAGTTTATCTCTTGCCCTCCTTCAGATGTCCACATCTTTCTAATTGTGCGACTTTATCGATGTTATCGATCTACAGAATTAGGTTATGCTGATAATTATAATCAGTTTACGCAAGCAAAATAAGCAGCTGTAACCTCTGACTATCTATAAAGAACGAGCGAGCAATTTGTCTCAAGTACACTTAGTGTGTGATATCTAAAAATAAAGTTGAAGCCACTTTTTTAATAAACAAATTTGATCGCCTATGTTGTAAGAGAGTCTGATGACAACGAACGTTTTTCTCAAAAGAAAAGACTTCATATAATATATAAAAAATATATATATATGCTGTTTTTCAGTAGTTACCTTACTCAGTCTGACCGTCAAACGCCCCACTCTCTCCCTGTACACGTTGGCATCTGCATCATAAGAATGTTGTTTATCTGTTTGTGTACTTTTGTACCTGTGTGTGTGTGTTTCAGTGTCCAGCTGGCCAGGGACTTCCTCCTGCTTCTCGTCTCACGCACGGGTCTGCTCCTGACCTACGACTACAGTAAGCTCAGCCCCTCCCCACAGCACGTTGGGGGGTGAATTAACAGTATATACACATAAGCTCTTTCCCTTCAGCGCTATGAATCGTTCTCACAGGATCATGACAGCTTCAGATGCAAAGCTCTTATAATAAGCTCTGATCGAGTATGACTAGGGTGACACCTACCAGCGTTATGGTTACCATGACCATTGCTTGTATGCATCTGGAAGTAAAATTTCATACTGAGTGTGCACGGGTGAGGGGTGAGGTTTTTTCTTTGTTTTTTCATGGGCAGGCTCCTTGTGTAGCTGTACAGGTAGTTGTGGGTTAGCGTGACCTTTTTTCTTGTTCTTGCAGATGGCATTCCTCAAGCATCTCTGTTCATACGCGACGAAATCGAGGGCGTCAACGGCACATTTTTACCTGTAGCTCAGCCGGTCATCTACGGCAATAGGTCCTACATCCTTATGCAGTTTGCACCTGATTCGCCAGTGCCAGACTACAAAGTGATTGTTATTTATTGATACAGACGCTGTGCTCCTTAACATAAAAATTGCTTGTTGGTATTGATGAAGATGACGATGATGAGGGAAGATAAACAGGCTGGGATCTGAGAGCTCTTTATGGTGTAATTGTCACGAGGTATTAAAAGAAAATGGCGGTGATGACTTGAAAAGCAGTTGTATTGAATAATGAAGACGCAAAGGCTCTGTTTATCTCTCTTTCACACACACACATATGCATGACGATATTAATTGTATAAGAGCATTCAATCTCAAAAATACAAATGTAAACATATAAAGTAGGCAAGAGTTTTTGTAAACGTGAAAGTGTTGATGCTGTCCATGTCACGTGGTTGCAGGCTAATGTCTTGGGCCTACAACGTCTGTATGCCATCGACATTTTGGACCGCATGGCCAAGTGTATCAGCCCGGTTTGGTACGTCAACTTCGAGCGCGAAGTTTGTCCCCCGCACGACAGCAGACGCAAGCAGTGCCAGTTGTCGGGTGAGATGTACAGTTCAACGGTCCTCGTACATCGCAGTACAGTCTACGTCAGCCTTGGGCGTCCCCTGGCGGATTGCGAGTGCACTACAACAGCCGGCAATAAAGAGAGTGCAGGTGGTGTAACTTATAAAGAATAACAATTTTGTCTCCATTTTCCACTTGATTTCAAAAAGAAAAATAAATACAAAACATTGTACACGTTTCGAAAATATGAAACAACATGTACCCTGTCGTGGATCTTTGGGGGTAGGGGGCGGTAAAAAACCAATTTTCCCCTTCCCCCAACTGTAAGAAAATAGGGTCCGTGAGATGGAGGTGTCATATTTACTAATTTTATTCTCGGCTGGTCCACTGTCCTGTGAGTGTTCGCGAAAAGACAAGACATTAAGCTGCCGATAATTCGTTTGATGTTTCATTTCTTTTATTTAATAGGAATGTGTTTCCACACTGACCTGGTTTAGCAATATAGGGGGGAGGGGAAGGAAACCTGAGTACCCGACAAACCACTACCGGACCCTCCCAAACTGCCGATGAGGTAACAGATGACCACGATAAAGCTTCCGGACCCACGTCCCGCTGGCGCCACACACCTTGTCAAGACGCTGGGCCAAGGCGACAAAGGGCGGAGTTGTGTGGCAGACCATAAACTCCTCTCTCCTCTGTTCGTTCCTGTCATCAATGGTGAACGCCTAATTATACCATCAGGTTGCTCCATCCCACGACTATTCATGGCGCAGGAGAAACTGTCTGTACTCTCGCGCCTCTGTTCTATTCTCCCATCCCAGGCCCTCAGACATCAAAGGGCTCTTTTCTTCTCTGTAAAAATATGAACCCTTTCATGACCTTGCGCAGAAGAAGACCGAGACAGTCGGTTTCTCTAATTCAGTGACTGTTTTGATGTGAGATGGTGAACTCCATATCATTAGGTAATGTCGATATGAAGCGCAAGGTTTCAGACTCATTGCTAAAATTGTTGAGAGTTTTGGGGATCCTCAGAAAAACTTCTGGCGGATTTAACGACCCTAATTAACTCCGACAATCAATATTGGACGTTTGTTTGACTAGTAGCAGGAACATATTAAAAGCACACAATGTAATTTGTTAATATGTTCGTGACCTTTATCTCTCATAAAATGTTTTTATTCGTGTAAACGTATGTCACTGACATTTCGACTTTCTTATAACTATCTCAAATAAAATACTTCTACGCAGTAACTTTAGACATTGTTTGTCAATAAATTTATTAATTATCGTCTGTTCAGGAACGCTGTGGGCTTTCAAAGATCTGGGTAACACTTCGACGCTGCTGTTCAAGAACAACTGTTCCGTGTCGTCGCTCTCCCTTTACGACGACGACGTATGGGAAACACTGCTGCCGGTCGAGCCACGCAGGGTCAGAGGTCGGCACGCTCTCCTAAAGCCCCTCATGACTGGTGTGAGAGCTAGAGAGGTTGTGCTATGGGCTGCTACTGAGCAGCGCATCACGGGCTACAGCACACACAATGGCTCCATCTTGCACGAGCTGAACGTCAGCAAGCTCCTCAACGTCTCGTGCCGCATCACCTCCAAAGTCATGGTCGCACGCAGCGCGGACGGCAGGTCCGAGCGGCTCGTCTTTGCGGCGGCGACGACGACGACGACGCAACAGTGTTGTGCCTCGGGTTCGCATCACGGCGGACGATGGGACAATAGCTCGCGGTCCCTGGTTGTCGCAGTGGACGTCATCAACCATGGCGGACTACAGCTGCTGTGGACCGTCCCGGCGCCAACGGGTTCCAGAGTGGTGGGGCAGATCGCCAATGTTATGCTCGCGCAGCACGCAGGCCTGGGGGATGTACACAATAAGGGGAAAAGGAAAGAAAACCTTGGTGTGGAAGGGAAGCCGTCGAGCGAAGCGGCGAAGATTCTGCTGGTGGCCATGGCCGTGTCGGACACCACAGAGCAGATTTTCGCCATCGGCGATAAATAACAGTGTGACAACAGCGAGAAAAACGAGTAGGAAAGAAAACAAAAGAGGAAGGGTTTGTTGTGACAAGGGGAAATTGCCTTTTGAAAACAAAGTGTTGATGGGAGAGAAGGCGCCCGCAGAAAGCAAATATAAAACAATGGCGGCGTTTGTTTGATGTGTGTGCAGTGAGGAATAGCCATAAAACCAACAATAAAAATAAGGTGGCAAGAGAAATACAGTACAAAATTTAAGGTAAAGGTACTAGTAGACTGATAGACGACCAGCGTAGACACATTCTGATGTTCTTATAGTCCAATAGGTCTGAACAAATTAAAATAGCTAGAAGGAGGCTTAACGGAGAATACCTAACAAGATGTGAAGACCCTCATTCGTGTGCCTGTGGGGATAGACTTTGTACCCACATGTGCTGTTGCAGTGCAATGAAAACAAACCAGAAAGAGAACTAAAACGTGTTTTTTTTTTTTTATAAATACAGACTAGCATGATACATTAATAACTGCCTAAACCCACCTAAAGAACTATGGCAGAATATACTGGACAACATAACAATTTATACAGAAGCAAAAAACAACCCAAAAAAACAACCCCAAAACAATACAGAAGCTAAAAAAAGAAAAGGAAAAAAAAAAAAAGAAAACCAAATAATCTAGAACAGAGCAACATGAGGGACACGGCAACCAATATACATGTATTTCACCATTATGGCGGACTTGACAGGCTTCCTAGGCGCTAATAGCAAGTGACAGCAGCAGGAAATGAAGACACCAACACAGTACACCACCAATGCAAGATTGGCAGGCTTCATAGATTAAAAACTGGAAAAGATGGCGGAACACAGCTCACCACCAAAACACTTGACAAGCTTCCTACACACCAACAAAAGAAAGCACAAACAAGCGGTAAACAACACCTGCGGTGTCGGAAACAGCGACCCTTCCCCCACATCCTCCGAAGATCCCCATCCCCGGCCACAGCGCGAAATCTCCGCGAGGTGAAACACTTGCCCTTCCAAATTCAGCAACAAAAATTTGTAGTGCCTTTAACAAAAAAAAAAAAAAAAAAAAAATGGGGTATGGGGGAGTTGATCGAAAACGAGGAAGTGAGAAGCTAGGAAAAAGTGCTGTTCAACTAAAATTAAAAATACATCTTAGATTGCAGATAATTCATATTATTATCTAGTTTATTAGCTTAGCCGTGTCAGCATGCATGAGTGCAAGGGTCGCGATAGCTTCTTTTTTTCATCTCAGATTATCCCTTGATAGCTGGCGTGTGCGCCTGTCAGCGACTACAGTTGTTTGTCACCACCACAAGCCTCACCTGACCACGAGTCTTCTCAACATCACAGGCTCCATCACCCACTCTCCCCCCACCCACCACCACCACCACCCGTCCCAAAGCAAGGGTCGAGATCCTGTCACAAGCACTCGCGCGAGTGTCAACCTCTCTAATGCAGGTTCTTAAAGGATTTCGGACCGCGGGCCACCAAAATTATGGCGGACCACCAAGGCCTAAAAATCACTCTGTACTATCTTCTTCTTCTTTCCTATTCGCCCCCAGTGGAGCATAGGGCCGCAACCACACCCCGCCATCGGACCCGGTCCTGGGCATCCCTTTCTAGTTGGGACCATGTCATGCCAAGCGTGCTCTCTCTGCCTCTCTGTGGACTCTGTACTATGAATTTCAAATTTAAATTGCCGCATGTTTCATTACAATTCAAAACTAAATGTCCTTTTGTGACAGTAGTATAGTAATAAGTTGACATAAAACTACCTACCTCGTTATTTGTAATGTTAATGCGAGGAATGCATAACTTTAAACATCAGCCGCGGACCACACTTTGAGAACCACTGCTCTAAAAGATTTGTCCATAGGGTGCCGCAAGGATGCGCTTTACACATTTATCACCAAAGAAACTGTTGCTGCTTATTTGAGCATGGTTGTATTGTTAGAGGGGGTACGAAAATAGAGTCCCTCTCGATCGACGCGGGGTGTTCTCTTGATAAAGGTGACTTGCATAACGATGATTGGATCTGTGAAGCTAATTTTCCATTGTAAAAACGAGCTCTGTGCGTGCTGCACGCCGAAGACTACCAGCGATCCGACAGTCATCATCATATTATGAAAGACCTGCTGGCTGTTAGTACCTGGCGTCATTATTGTCGTCACAGCATTTATTTATCATCAAAACAAATTTGGGGTTTTTAGATGCAGCACATTCTGTCTTGCGATCATGTGGGTGCGAGGTAAGACATTTTTTCAATTTATTACCAGCGTGAGCTGAGAGCGCGTTGGTTCAATTCCCGATTAGCGCAACTTTCTCCAGTCGATCCAGCTGGCGGAAATGGGTACCCAATTCTTTTGTGGGATGGGGATGGTAAGAGCAAGGGAAAGGAGGTGGGCCGATATGAGATCTTTAATATCCCCCACCTCCCCACGACCTAAAAAGGTTAAGGGATGACCTTTACCTTACACATGTTTGTGTTCACTGCTCACTTTGTAAAATCCAGGCCGCATTCTAGTCAGTTGCAGAGGCACGCACCCCCGCCATGCCGAAAGTTGTGTATATTTACAGCCTACAAAACAGTGCGGCTTGTGAAAAAAAATTTTTTTTTTTTAAATTAGTGAGTGCGGCTTGTCTACAAGTGCGCCCAGTAGACTGAAATACATGATTGAGTAAAAATTGTTGTGGTATTCATAACTTAACAGAATCACAATCAAGGCTGGTGCCGATTTTTAAGGTGCAGAGTTTTTTTTTTACGCTTCATCAGGATGAGAATAAAATTGCTAGTTGAAGTTAAAGTCTAGACAAGGTTTTCTCTGACAACTCCGCGGGCGGCCTCGTCAAAGGGTTGAGTTTCTGACGTTTGGTTCTTTGAACTTCCCAACAGACCGCCCGTCTGTTAATTGAAACTCGCGACAAGTCAGTTTAATGTTTTTAATACTGTAATGTTAAATCTGGGACACAGCTGTTTTGCCGTCTTTGCAAGCAATGGAAGAGAAGATTTAACCAGCCACCCGGCCGTTGTCACTTGTCGATGACGATGTCGTTTGTCGTGCGCCTTCAAAGTGCCGCGCGCAAGCGACTGTCAACATTCGGGGAAAGTGATGTGCGCTTGTGCTGGAGACGGTTTGAATAGCGACAACAAAATATTAAACACCCTTTCCATTCTCGACCTAACGGAAAGAGTAAACGCCTCAGTTTTAAGCCTCGTTTGGGGCGTGCTGTGTTAACTAGTTTTTGGGGTCAGCTTTTTATTTCAAAACAATACTGTTTAACTCGTGTGTATGGTTGACAGCGTTGAGTGTGAGAAAAATTCGCAGCGACAGCGGTAAGCTTCTCAGATTATTATTGTTTTTTTTAATCACATCCTTCTGTGCAAGTTATATGACATGAATAAAGAAACTGCTACAGCCCAGCAAAATATATAAAAAGTAAAAAAAAGTTACTAAAGAATAAACCCATCACAACAGTAAGTTTATTTAATTGTATTTCCTGCAAAAACAAAAAAATAGAGATTCACTAAAATGCCACACTTTTAAGTGACACTACACGTTCCATTTGTAGATTTTTTTATTAAAAAAAAAAGCATCTTTGGTATGTATACACTATACACAAATATTTTGAAAGAGATTATGCTTCATACACGAAACATAAAAAAACACATGAAACAGAAATGGAAAAATCTATTGAAAACAAATGATTCCCATCAGAAAAACTAACATGGATTGATGTCTTTGGTGATTAACCTTCACTTGTAATGCTAAAAGGTGACTGGATTATTTTTCTAAAAATTAAAGCTTTACGTCCAGCTTTGCTATACACTCTAGACAATTGTTTATTTACAATACCCTTTAAGGAAAAAGTGGTGTAAAACTGTCAATGCAGTGGGAAAAAAGGCATAAAAACAGTTTTTGTGTTATAAGGAGTACATCAATGACTAACAATCTTTCAATACAATAAAAATGTATACTTTAACATGGCAGACTGCTATTAAAATAGCATTCCAATGGTTTAACATAAAAAGCTTTTAATTAAAACTAAATGCCCACACACACACACCCCACCAACCCACAAGTCTTTAATGCCAGTACATAGCCACTCTAGATTGTTCTTTCACTTAGTGTCCTCCTTGCCCCCAGGGCGTTAAAAAGGCTCATATTGTCCTTCAAGATGCAGTAATTGACAGTACGAGTCCTCTAATGTAATAAAGCAATGAACATGAATTTTTCTCAAAACAGGGCAGGTGACAATACCCTCTCTAACAGTTATGTGGTGTAAAACTATCAATGCCTCGGAAAAACGGTGCATAAAAAATGTTTTGACTGTATTGTCAGGACCACATCAATAACTATCACAACAATCTTTTAATACAATGAAAAGATACATTTGAACATGGCAGATTGCTCTCAAAATCCTGTTCGAAGAAATGATATAAAACAAACTGCTTTAAAGTTACTTAATGCCCACAAAAACTGAATACGATTGAACTTAACCCCACCAACCCCCAGCCCCTTCCCACAAGTCCTTTAATGCCAATACTCTGTCCCTCTGATAGTTTTGTTATTTTTTATCAATGCCCTTCTTGCCTCCAGGGCATCGAGGAGGCTCACCTTGTCCCTCAAGGGACAATATTTTATAGTGTGGGCCCTCTCTGCTGTTGCAAAGCAGAGAGGACAAGTGAATGTTCGTAACACGGGACACACTACCATGCCCCGCTCATCGTGCAAACGATGAGATGTATAGAATTGAAAATCTTTTTTATTTTTTTTGCAAAACTTGCATATTTTCCTCTGACGGTTTACGCTGACATTGGCCAAAGGAGAGGACGGGACAGATGGCGCTGGAAGATCTGCACTTGGCTGGTCAGCATGTCCCGGGTTCCGCTTCTGAAAATTTTTTTTTTTTATTTAGATGGCAGTAGAACAAAAGCTGCATGACACTTAATGAGTCAATGCTAAAGCGATGCAGAACTGGAAGATTTAGTGAATCAGTCTCGCAAGGGAAGTCTTACTCTTTCCTTTTGAACTGATAATTTACAGTAAAACATTGCAGTGCCAAAATAACCGTGTTTTATTAATCAGTTAACTTTAACATTAAAATGCATGCTATTTTTAATTTAAATATTCGTTTAACCATTTGTCAGTCTAGAATTAAAACTAAAATGGAAAGCAATGCCTTGTAATGCACTAGCATTCTTAAAGAAGCAATATCACAAAACTTGAGACATTCACAGAAACCTGAATAACCTGAATGTGAATTTGAGTTTCACAGTAATAATTTAGAGGTGAAACAACTATGACTGCGATAAAGATAAATGAATGATAGCGTGGAAAAAAAAATTAATCTGAGGGATAAAGTTGGGAACCGATTAACATCTCTAAAATTCCGTGATTTTTCTCGACGACTTGTATCTATCACTGCAAAATCTCGAACAAATATATTTCTGCAAAGTGCGTTGAGCGATACAAGTATACTGTCATGTGGACTGTTTATGTTTTCCTTTTCCGCCTACGAATGTCTCGGATATATCGATACACAATTTTAAGCAGAATATTGACGATGCACACGCAACTCGGGCTATAGAGCATGGAATATTAAAAATAAATTAGTTGAAAGGGTGGTAATACGACCAGAAATGTAATCAGCGACGGTAAACGTTTCTTTCCTTATATCATGAACAGCATCAAAAACCCACACCCACCTGCTGCCTCGAGATGACGCCTTCATTGGAAATGGACTCGAGAAATTGCCTCCTCCTGCACTCGACCAAGTATAAATCCATCTCATCAAGCTCAACACCATCCAACATTTCAGGCCATGGTCGTTAGTTAAATCGCAATGTACAAACACTCGCATGCTGCGCAATTAAAAAGCCGAGCATCTTCTCGAGAATAGAAAGGATGGGTGGAGCCAGAGAACAAGTGGGCGTGGCAAGAACCTGTCCGCCAATGAGACTCGCCGAAACAGTTCACTTGGACTGGTAGGTCAGGCCGGCTGTCGCAGCTTACACCCCTTCCTTCCTTTTCCCGCGAAAAAGGAGCGAGGCACACCGTGAGGGTGTCCGCCACACAACAACTTCAGTCTCATGGGTTATGTCGATCATGTGCTCACGTGGGTTTGGTACTTTTTTTGTGGAAACATAGTTGTTGGCGCTCTCACCCTCGACCCCCCTACCTCCATTTACTCTCCTGGGAATTACTGTTTACAAGTAGACAACTAACTGTTTACGTTCGAAAGAAAATAAACGTGTTGAAAGTGTGTTACTAATGATGTTTGCAGCATAAAAGGCAAAAAAGATCTGTTATACCGTTGTAAACATGTACAATAAAATCGACATCTCGAAAAAAAAATCCACTGTTAACTCCAGGTTCTAATAAGAAACCACTTTCATCGCGCAGTCACAGTGCAACATCGCACTCGCTTCGCTGGCCAACTACTGACAACACTGACAAATAATAACATGCTATCAAAAACACATTCAGTCACGAAACCACATATTAAAGAGAACACAAGTAGTGAAAGTTAAAGACACTAATAGTTAAATTTTATGTAAAACTGAACTGTGCTAATTAATGCACAATGGTAATTAAAATGAATACAAAATATCAAGCTTGTGTTTTTAATTCTATGTTACCAACGGCACCTAGTAAACATAAAATTCATCTCACAGTTACACAACCTTTTATTTGGAGCAGAAGCATTCAATAAACTGAAAATGTCATAAGCACATTCACATTTCGCAGTGTCACACCTACACATACGTGTATGTAGGCCTACGTGATGCGAGTCTCGTTGGTCCTTGAGTCATTACTGCTGCGGGGACAGCAAAGCATTTCACCGCCAAGCTACCCTCCCTCCCCTGTTTGCATCTGGTCTAACACAGGAATTTTTTTTTTCTGATCGTCTGGGCATCGCCCGTTTGAGGTTGTTGTGGACGGGTGGGGGACGAACTCTTGGACATATAAAAGCAGTCTGTTTTAAATCGTGTAACCAGTAACATACCTCCAAAATCTTATTCACGAAAAGAAAAAAAAAAAAATCATCAAACTTTTCCTTTCTGTGGAATGTGTAAGCGGGTCATGCGTGCGAAGTATAACCAGACACCCCACCACTTCCCCCATCCACCTCCCTCTTGGAACGTTGCGAGGGTGGGGGTCGAAGAGAGCGATAATTTGTATTATATACTTGCTGACTGTCGAGAAAATGAGTTTGATGACAAGATTTGCTGTCCGACAAATAGATGAGTAACTAGTGTTATTACTATCAATTTTGAGAGAAACGAATCGTGATATTTCTAAAACTGTTATCACTTGGCAAGCTCTGCATAATTTCTGCAAGGACCAATATTGTTATTACCACAATCCCTTTGTAAGGTGTAAAAATTGTCCCCCTGTACCTAAAAACACAGAAACACAGCCGAATCACGCGAGAAAGACCGGAAAGGGTTTTTTTTTTATTTCCATTGCAGTCGGCCAAAGTGTCAAGATGTTAAGTTGGTCCCGGGCGCAAAGCGCTGACACGGACGGGCGCGAGGAAGGGATTGACGGTGGATGGGAAAACAAAGGGAAATATCGGGTTTCACGCGGCGGTGATGAGGGTGCAAGGAGGTAGGGGTTAGTGTGGGTGACAAGGACGGGTGACAACTGCGAAGACAAAGGTGAGGACCGAGCGGTTTAGAGGTGGAGAACAACTTTGTTAGGTGTCGCTGAGAGCAGAAGACCCGTTCACAGTCTGATATTACAGAGCAAATAATTCGCTCAGCCACTGCATGTATTTGAAAATGATTTTGTTTGGTACCAATTATATACCAAATATCGGTATATCTTTTTATCGTTATGAGAAGAAGTTGATCTTACAATGCCAACAGTTTGGAAATTGCAGCTACATCATTAAAATGTTGATCTGTCTAGAACAAATGGCGTCAAACTGTGACATAATACCATCAACGAAGGTGAACTCCATTTACAACATTGGGAGTGAAACGTGTATGTAGTTACGAAGGAAACAAAAAAAAAAAAAAAGGCAGGATAAAAGAAAACTAATAATGAAACGATGTAACGAAAATAATATTAAATAGTTCATTGATAGAACCCCATACTCCACCAACAAAAGCGGGTTCAATATGCATGCATAAAGTCGGAAGAGCAAACACTTGTTTTAGTATGAATCAAATGCTTCTCACAAATTCATTATCATTTAAATTGTAACTACTGTTATGAATGAGGAAAGGAGCAAATTAATTTATTTTTTTTATTTTCTGCAGTGCGTATGAATGACTGTTATTTACCACCTATTCTCTGATCACCTTTAATTAAGACATTTTTTTTAGGACGGCGACTTCCCTGTGATCCTCTACTGACCATGAAAGGGCGGTCCGGTGGTACAACGGTTAGCACCTGTCACCAATACTGTGAGGGTTGGCTAGCTTGGGTTCAGATCTCGTATCGGGTTCGCTGTGGGTGCGTGGTTTTTGATCAATTTAGTCCAGGGATGCACAACCTACGGCCCGCGGGCCATATCCGGCCCGCAACGCGGTGCCATCCGGCCCGCGAAACTTCTGCCCACAGTGCAGAAAATCGGCATGTTAGTAATTAAAAAAAAAAAAAAAAAAAAAAAAGGGAAGAAGAAGTATTTATCCCCACGTAGGGGCATCTCACAATCTTTTTTTCGATGGACGAACATTTCGATTCAGTGCTCCGACTTCGTGTCTCTACGATGCAGCCGGACATTCAGAAGTTGGTTTCGGGAAAACAACTTCAAATATCCCACTAATAACCACATAATTAATGGTAAGTACAACTTGTTTCTAATAAAAAATGGTATCTGCTCTATTTTTTTTTTCTATTTTTGCGATTAAGTGGCCCGCGACACGGCTGTCCGAAATGGATATGGCCCGCGACACGGCTGTCCGAAATGGATATGGCCCGCAGGCCAAAAAAGGTTGGGCATCACTAATTTAGTCTATGTATGATTTACGTAAATTCCACTCTTGCCGAAATGCTTTCGCTGGGTTTCTGGTTTAAAATATGTTCAGTTACAACCTACTGAAATACAGGTAAATTAGCCGCGAAATGACGGGAAATCCCTGGCCAATATTCACTGTGCTGATACAAGACTCGCTGGTAGGTCATAAAAGTTCATCTTGTTGTAACAAATGATAATAGAGATTGGTCATTTACTATAATAAACTAATTTGACTTTTTAGCAATTTAGTATAATTAATATAATATGATTATCATTACAGTATACGAACACACACAATCTTTCATGACTTTTTTCTTCCCACTTTGGCCGATTTTGGGCTTTGGCTGTAATATACAGATCGCGCGCACACACACACACACAAATCACTCGCTTATACCTTCATTCAGAAGCGTGCATTGGAGAGAGGCAAGTGATAACCACTGACAATTGGACGAGAGTATATACTTTCTTTAATTGCACGATGCCTGTCATGGGGAGGGGAAAGCATAAACATACCACTTTTTAAATTTTATAGTATATTATAGGAAGTAATAAAAAAAAGCACAAACCTACGAACTCGTCAGCTGTGTTGACACATTTGTCATTAATACTTCCAACACACACAGACACACAGAGGACGGACATCCCATAATTCCATGAAAAAAATTAAGTCCTGTTTATTTAGACCACCGGAATTCCCCGCCTGATCTAGGTCACGGCTGTTAACACAAAGTCGTCTGCACCTTGTCAGAGTGTACAAAAATAAACTGTACAG
The DNA here is from genome assembly GCF_003073045.1 of Pomacea canaliculata. Lineage (NCBI taxonomy): Eukaryota > Metazoa > Mollusca > Gastropoda > Architaenioglossa > Ampullariidae > Pomacea > Pomacea canaliculata. Next base: position 8,198,632 of record NC_037594.1, on the reverse strand, counting down.
ATGTAGAGCATGGTGGTGTTAAGCCAGTAATACATTCAAACATACATAACATTTACATAGATATAGAAATGTTGATGTTTTGACATAATATTTTAAATAAACAGTGTATCCGGTCATTTCCAAACCAGATGCCTTCTAACATGGATGTTACACCCAGAAAGCATGCAAGTACTGTATTGTGACTTTTAACCGAGGCCCATTTAACAGAGTCTGGTTACGTGTGTCTTCATGGTGAAACACACACTAGTCCCAGTCAAATGTACCACAATCGTCTTTATGTATACTTTTTTTTTTAACCCAAAGCAATGTGGCATTATAAACAAAGCAAGGTTTGAATCATTGGGGCACACACAGTGACACAATCGGACGCAAGTACAAATGATGGGAGTAGGGAGTGTCAGGCCATGACAGAAACACGAGTCTGTGAAGTCCCCACCTTCCCTAGCGCCGGTTCTAAAAAAAACAAACAAACTAGCATTGTTTGCCATTATCTTTACAGTTTTTTTGTATAGTCTCTCGGCTTGTTGACACAAGCTTCAAACCAAGCACCACTTATAACAGGGGTGTCAAACTCAATTACACAGGGGGCCAAATCTCACATCGTACACAAGGTTTAAGCTGATAACTTTTTATTCAACAGTAGAAAACTAAACTTTTTGTTATTAATTTTGTGTAAACAAAATCATACATTAAAATAAAATTAAAGTAAAAACAAACCAAGGCTTAGCAGTTTTTCTTCTTAATTTATTTTGTCAGAAGTGGACGTTTGACATCTTTTCTTGGCAACAAGTTCGTTTATGTTTGCAGTAAGTTTCTGTGTTGTGGAGATTCTCAAGATGGACTGCAAGTGTGCATCAGTAAGACGACTCCTGTGTGATGTTTGTTGATCTTCATCACAGAAAAAAGTTGCTCACACAGATATATGTACTGCCAAACATGCTCGAGATTCGAGCCTAGTCACCCTTTGATTTCGGACCGATTCAGGGACTAAAAATCTTCGACCCGCGGCCCGTGTTCAGGACAGCGTGTCCCGTGTCAAAGGTCAGATTTATGGGCCCCGCCTTGACCCTCCCTTCAGGTCATTAACAGGAGCGGTGGTAACTTGACCAGTGCACTGTTGGTGGTCTATACAAACTTCACTAAACTCATCCCATCTCTTGCTGTCCTCGACGGGAAGTTTTCTGTTGTTTGCCTTTTACTAGTTGCCGGGCCATTAACAATGATTTAATTAAATTTCTTTCGCGGGCCAGGTAAAATTTCACGTCGGGCCGGATGTGGCCCGCGGGCCGGGTGTTTGACAGCTCTGACTTATAATGACTATAAACATATTGATCTCATGACCCTAAGCCACTCCAATGCAGACTTCTATCTTCACCGCTGAGCTGACTGCCTGCCATACTGAGAGCTCTCCAGATATTACAGCTAAGAATGGATTCAAACAAAACAACATTGTATTATCAGACTCACTGTCAGCACTTCAGGCGCTTGAAAAAAACAAATCATCTAACACAGTGGTTCTTAACCGGGGTTCGATCGAACCCTAGGGGTTCGGAGTCGGTCTCAGGGGTTCGGCGGAGCCTCCGCCACGGAGGTCAAGACACACCCGCAATTCGCGATGACACTAAAGAAGGGTTCGGTGAATGTGCATATGAAACTAAAGAAGGGTTGGGTGAATGTGGTTATGAAACTTGTGGGTTCGGTACCTCAAACAAGGTGAAGAACCACTCATCTAGCAGAATAGACACAGCATTTAAGACACTCTCGTGCAAACACGTACTGTGTGATGTCACTCACCTCCTCTGCCACTAGGTTACAGAAGGTCCTGGGGTCTGATGATGGAGATTGTCGTCAGGTTCTTTGACGTTCATGCCTGCCCTGATCTTTGACCTCCATTTCCTGTACCAGCGCGAAGGCCTCAACCTGGATTTGACTCGTGAGGGACAGACAATGCGATCGCTGTTTCTCCCCCACCCCCTCCATGCTACTCGTGATTAGTGCCTTCCCTCCCCGTGTATATCATTTGGTGTTTATACAATATATATATTACACTTTCATTGTCAGACTCCTATATTCCCTTCGTCGCCAAAACCTTTCCCGAGCTGTGCTCTCTCCCTTAATGGGTGCCGGAGGAACGTTGGACCACCAAACTAGGCCTTCACCACGTGAATCACCGCGGTAAATAGACAAGTTCAAACCTTGATCGGTGATAGCCAACTAGTCACGGGCTTTGAGTCATAAAATAAATGTCTGACAAAGGGCGCTGTCCGCGGTTGAAAGTGAATATATGGGCAGGCGGAAAAGGGTGGTGAGATCAGCTTTCCTTCGGGTCGACCACACGTAAGCTGACCATCTCTCCATCTCTGACCATGATAGCCGTTTCGCGTTTGCAGTGAAAATGAGAAGGGGAGGGGAATGGACAAATCATGGTTTAGAAATGTGAGCTTCTGCTAACAAATGTTATTTCTTTTTCAACAGGCGATGTATTTTATTTTCCTATCATTTAGAGCAGACCTGGGCAAAGGCCGGCCCGCCTCCTGTCTCTGACCGGCCGGCCCGCTGGCCCGCCCGCCAGTATATATACTATGTATACAGTATTGGGTAAAACTGAGTCCGGCCCTCTAAAACCATCCCAATTTCTCATGCGGCCCCTTGGGAAAATTAATTGCCCACCCCTGATTTAGAGACTCTAATTTTTTTTTCTCGCGAAATACTTCGAATAGCGAATGAGTAAAAATTATACTGTTATGATATAAATGAGTATTGTTATGACATGGAATAACAAGTTTTGTTTTGATGAAAGCTTTTAGTGTCTTTGTGCGTGATTGCCATGCTCGCAATAAAAAATATAATGTTGAAAGAAAATTGATTCCCTGCTCTTACAGCAGTAGTAGACAAAAGTAAACTTTAACACTGAAACACTCAATGATGGAGTTTATTTGGTTATCTTTATATCGAAACCCAAAGTTTTCACTTACAATAAAATGCCAGGCGGACTGCTCGGGAATCTTTCCCCGCGTTTTCTGTACTTACAAGCCTAGCCTGTTACAAGCCAAGCCCAATCACCTGTCCACTAAGTCTTTTTAATGTTCTCGATGAAAGAAAGTGAAAGTCAACCTTGGAATGCTCGCAAACCTTCCCAACTTCAACGCCCTAACCCCCTCTCCTACCCCCTCCCATTTTCATCACTTCGGTCCTTGTTACTTTGAACTCATCTAAGGTAACACCGCTAGGTCAGGTAAGTGGATAGCTGGCGACCTTGCGAACTTCCCTCAGTTAATCTGACTGCTGAATAGGTACCTGGCATCTTAGAGGCATCGCCCTCAGCAATGAAACCTCCTGAACAACCAAAGGTTACCTTCTTCACTTTCTCCGTGTCAGCAGTAATAGTAGTGTGACATCCCTTCTCTTTAACACCTGTAGCGCCCTGAGTTATGCACCTAGCCCTGGTGATCAGTCTCTGGTTTCTAATCAAATCTGTCAGCTCACTTCTGACCCACAATAGAGTTGCCAATCTTAAATACATTATATTACACGCTTGATTACCCTGTTTAACACACGTTCTTACATTTCATCCACAGCACACAAACATCAGCACACTACGGACCACACATTGATAAAACATATAGTATCTTAATATTCACATTGAAAAATTACTAAAGAAAAAAATAGTCTAGATCAGGGTTGGGCAATTAATTTTCCCAAGGGGCCGCATGAGAAATTGGGATGGTTTTAGAGGGCCGGACTAACATAGTTGACTCAGTTTTACCCAATACTGTATACATGTATATAGTATATATATACTTTCCCTTCGCCAGCGGGCGGGCCGGTCAGAGACAGGAGGCAGGCCGGATCCGGCCCGCGGGCCGGCCTTTGTCCAGGTCTGGTCTAGATTGAATCCTCATATCTACGACATCAGACCAGCTTACATTGTCATCTATAACAGGGGAGGGCAAAGTACCGCCCGCGGGCCGATCCCACGGACGTCTTTGGACCCGCCCGTCTGCCAAAACATGAAGTGCACTTTTTTTCATTTTTTTTTTTTTTTTAGACTAGGTTAATTTGATTGAAATTTAATTTACAGAGTACAACAGCGTTAGAAATCGACAGTCCGTAACATTTTAACACAAAGTATAAAGATAACAAATAACACGGCTGACATTTCTGATGGAGTCGTTAAAGAGCATCGGGGGCGGTTGCCTTCAAAGGAAAGGCTGGTTTTACAGTTTTATTGTGAGCAAATTCAAATAGTTTTACTTTACACAATAAATTCGGTAAGTGAGCGCCATTATATACTCCTTTGTTGTTCATTCCATTATCACTAAGTGTATCGTGTACTTACCTTGCCTGGGTTTTTTGGTATTTTACCGACCCGCCGCTAACTTAGAATTTTGAGACCGGGCCGCAAAAAGAAAACTTTGCCCAACCCTATAACAATAACATATATACTGGAAGAGGTCGAAAGAGCGGTACGCGGTCAAAAGGGAGGGGCGTTGACAACTTCACAACTGAGCTGCTGAAGCAGGAGGGGATAAAACAAGATCATCACTGCTTTTTGCCTATGAGTGTGAGAACGCATGCAATAACCAAAGAAAGAAAATTAAAGTCGGCCACTCCTAAACCAGTTTGAAGTTTGACTTCAGTTAAAGCATGAGCATGAGGCAATGTAAAGCTGAAAGTCGAATGAAAGGTAAAGTCATCAACCTGCGGCGGTTACAGTCGTTTTTTCATGGTTAGAAAAGTGAATCTGGTTTCAAAAGTGATGGAAGGGATATTAAAACACCCACTCATTTCAAATCAAAGATTCAAAAATATGTTTCTATCTCTGCATGAATCTTTCTACAACACAACTTTCAATCCAGAATATCTGACCAGACAAAAGATTCGCGCACTTTTAGTTTTTAGAAGTTAGTAAATAAAGAAAGTATTGTGATGTTTGTAATTTCGAACAACACCGCAACTTATAAAACCCATTGATAGCAAGTCAATTCAGGCACTTGCACCTGCAGCAGAAAGAGGAGATGCCGCTCAGCGTTGTGGCCACAGGTCGTGGCAGTCCTTGCTATTGGTGAGAAAAGGGGGGAGCACTCTCGCGCGATGTTTATCCATTGTCTACTAGGTTGTCACCCTGTCACTGACGATGTTCACTGTTAGTACATATGTGTGAGGGTGTGTATGCCAGAGCGTGCAGAAGTGACAGAGGAAGAGTGGATGCGACTACACTGTGACTGGCACCTGTTTATAAAATGCATACACCTTTTCCATCATAAGCACGGGTTACAAGGGAGATTCCCCGTAACGTGTACTTCCCCACCCTAGTAGGCATGCAGTTTATGAAGACTGTCAGACATCACATCTTATAGGGACTAATGCTGGCAAGGCTTGTCGTGTGCATCTATCTTTGGAGCAGATGCAGCATAGTTTTTGCTGTATCCACCAGGCAAGGAAAGAGAGACCCAGAGCTTATAAAAACATGGAAAAAAGATAATATGACAGTATGGTAGAATATCAGCGCCATCCGATTCTTTCTACGCGCGCCACCAACACTCTTCTATGTGTTTATTTCCCGGCTTGATTACTGCAACTTCTCGCTCGCAGGCTGCCCCTCATACCTCATCCATAAACCTCAGAGAGTACAGAACTCCACTGCACGTCTGGTGCTTAGAGCAAGGAAACGGGACCATGTCTCTCCTCCTTGGTTTTCAGCACTGGCTTCCTATCCGTTTTCGCATCCAGTACAAACTGTCCGTGCTGTTTTAATTTCTTCGCTGGCTCCTACCCTGATTATTTTTCTGCACTTCTCCTCCCCTACATCCCGGCGACACACTTTCGCTTTTCATCAGATGACCGTATCGTTTCTATTCATGTCACCAGTACAATAGCATATGGTCACAGGATATTTACTTATGGTTAATGTCACCCGGAACGTCCTAAAACTATACTGCTCCATTTTCATCACTATTTTATTCCTATTTAGCTATCATAGCCGAAAATATAATAAAGGTGTGATTTATATAGCGCATGATCACACTTTTGAAGGAGCATATATAATATACTCTTAGCGCTCGAGACACAGCGTACGAAGAAGGCAAGGTAGGTAATAATAGACAAAACATATTCAGGTAGCAGTGGGCGAAGGCTATAGCAGCAATAACAACAACAAAATGGCGAACGATGTGTGTTACCTAAAAAGTAAATGAGTAGCGTGAATCACAATGGGTGAGGAAAATAGGGGTATTTTGATTGCCTCGCTTTCCTCGAGCCGCGGAAACCCTTGCTGACAACGTGTACTGCGCCGCCAGCAGACCTGCAGAACATAGACACTTTCTTTCCTGTTTCAGTTGTTGCCAAATGTCCGCGGCGCAATAGCCGCGTCCAACAAAAAAAAAAAATCCACGTAGGCGGATTTCTGTGCCGAAGGTTACGATAAACATGGTGGAAGCCCGTTGACACGATGCTACCCCCAACGCGGCCTACCTCCTCTAAAGTCCTTTATCCACCTTTGGCCACCTACCATAAACTTCCATCAAGGCGAAATCTCACGCCATAGTACGATGCATGATGTCCGAACACAGGAGTCCTTTTCTCGACCTTTTCGGATGTACACAGGCCACCGCATCACACTTTCATTACAACGGCCGCTTTAACAGGGTCTTTGGGTATATGTTCGCTGCACAGCAGATTTCAGTAACTATCATTATTTGCATGTGTGCTTCGCAATATGTCTAAACAACAATGTGCTCTTTAAACAGTGAGCGGTGAGGTCAGCTTGACTAAAGGTTTGGCTGGACAGTTTCTACCGTTATTTCTTCCGTATTGCCATTTAGGCATTTTCTTCACTTTCCGTCCTAATACATTATCCAGCTTGGCCGATTTACAGGGTTTGCAGATTTTCCTCGTGGGCTGCATACTATTAAACATCACACCAGGTTTTCGCAGTACTAAACCCTTCACTTGCTACACCTTTCAACGTTACGGACGAGCAAGTTTAGAAAGAAAACAAAAATGTAGATCGTCCGCAACTAGACTAATGAATTTGTGTCAGTAGGCGGATACGATACTCCCTGACCACCACAAACGGATTTAGCAGACTTTGTTTTCCTGGCTACTTGTAAGAGACTCGATCACGAAGTGCATACGTGTGCTTCCTGAGAACACCTAACGTGGAATAACAACTCGAAGAAAGTGAGAATGGACCTCTAACATCAAAACTTTTAAGACTATTTGAAAATCAGCACCACACTAAATAAAAATTAAGTCCGAGCAGCATAATAAAATGCAAGTATTAAGCAGATAATACGAGCTTCACGAAAGATTTAGCTGACGGAAAATATTTACGAAAGGAATACGCGTAAACACATAAACAAATCACGTGGGGGGTTTAAAGAGGAAAGGAATCCTACGCATTAGATGCGCAATAAAAAAATATGCGGACTGTATAATTTCGTCTCACCTGGCTAGACCAGTGAAAATGCAACTATAGGTCGAAGAATGAAAGTAGTCTAGTGTAAGTGTAAGGAGTGTGGAATTGAAAGATGTAGGCTGGACAGGAACAGTTTAGTGTCTGGGACGTACATCGATGAGAAACTAATCACGATCCCGGTGGACAGGAACAACAGAATCAGGCTTACGTGATGTGATAATGGCGTTGCGAACTTTCGCTTTCACTACACAGTACATCAGTTGTCTTCATGGCCTTTTTACGATTCAGTATTCTCGCCCTTCCGCACTGAATGGCTAAATCAGACGTAGAGTGATGCCACTCGATCTTATAGTCGGAGTAAGAATTGAGTCTCATGCAGGTTTCCGCACAGGGGTGGGCAAAGTTTTCTGTTTACGGAACGGTCGCATAATTCTAAGCTATGCGGAGGGCGGTAAAATACCAAAGGAAAAAAAAAAAAAAAAACAAACCAAGATCAGGTGACTACATGACACACCTAGTGATAATGGAATGGACAACAAATGAGTACATAATGGCGTTCGCTTACAGAATTTATTGTGTAAAGTGAAGCTGTTTAAATTCGCTCGCAATAAAACTTTAAAACCAGTCTTTAGAATTTAGATCCTTTGAAGGCTGTCGACCCCGATGCTCTCTAACGTGTTATTTGTATCTTGTTAGAATGTTACTGTAAATTTCTAACTCTATTGTACTATTGAAATTAAATTTCAATCAAATTAACCTAGGGTGAAAAAAAAAACCCAAAAAACAAGTGCACTTCACGTTTTGGCAGACGGGCCTGTCCAAAGACGTCCGGCCCGCGGGCGGTACTTAGCCCACCCCTGTAATAGCATATGATGGTCAAGAAGTGAACCAGTGGTCAAAAACAGAAGCAGAGTTTTTTCCAAAACATTGTTCAAGGATCGAAATGTTCCAACAAAGCTAGAGCAGGTCGTTCTGAGGTACCACGTACTATACTGTCAATGAAGATCGTGAACACCCACTGGACAAATCGCTCTTTTGAGTGTTTACCTACCGATTTAGTTAAAATGTTTTAGACAGGGTAAAAGCTTTTATAGCTCCATGGATGAAATTGCTCTATTTATTTCTTTTGCAAGACACACTAAACCTGATTACGCACTGTTCATGCCACTGTAAATACAGCAGCACAGTTTCTACAATGTCCGAACAAGATTTATCTGTCTTCCTGCTTCCGTGATCTCAGTTAAATTAAAGCCTGCAATACAAACATATGCAAAATCATCGACATAACTAGATTCTAATTGTTTCTATCTCAATAAGGAACAAGTTGTACCAGTGCGTTTCGTGTGGAGTTTGTTACGGCTTGTCTAATTTCCATAATGATGGATCTTAAGCCACGAAAGTAGTTTAAAAAGAAACGTTTAAACACGTATTGAAGATGCGAAGCAGGAAGTAAATAATCTTGCCTCGTTGTCACGTCAGCACGGTGGCGGATTCTCCTCCTTGACTCACTGTGTCGACACGAGTTTCACACGTCGTCTGCAGTCGTCTCTTCGCAGCCACCATGGCAGAGCAAGCAGACGACAGCGTCGCCGTTTGGCAGAATAAATGCAAGGATCTGGAGAAAATTGTAAAAACCTTGTCCTCACACTGCTTCAAATGTAAGTTGAACTCTATTTTCGGTTATTCTTGACAATATTTCAATGAATAAATGCTTATTTTTTCAAGTAGCAGACGGAAATAATTTATGACGCTTCGTCACTATAAGGGGACGTAACAGAGAAGGTGTTTGCGAACAGTAATTCCTCTCAGGCTTATCTGTTGAGAATGAGCTAAATAACTACTTTCCTGTTTCCAACAACTGATTGTAATTTTATTCAATAACATTACAGAAAACGTAAGAGTTTGTGGAGTAAGGCCGATCTGATTTTCATGTCATCGTTTCAGAGACAATCTCTCGGACAAAAATATCTCATCCGATCTGATCACAGGCACAATACTTCTAAGTCATGTTTACAAAACAGTTACCAAAATACCAGTTAACCTCTTACGATAAATATTATATAGTTTAAAATCACATCTATTTTCTCTTCGATTGCCATTTACTGAGAAAGAAGTCTGACAGTTGACAGTTGCTTCTCTGTTTTTGTCTTTGCTTCACTCATCAGACATAAAGTAAATATTTCTCCTAAATTCCTTTTAAAAATAAAAATAACAGAACTAAAAAAATTTGCATTTCTCATTTTTAAAGTATTTCCATTTTTCTCAAAGGGGAACAAAAATATTAATGTGCTCAGAAGGAAAATGTCAATTAAACAAGTGAATTCAGTAGTGGAGGAAATAACCATGAAGTAGTCATCCTTAATAAAAATGTTATAGTGACATTACATAAATGTAAATACTTCCTCTTGTAATCTAACATTGACAAATAGACATAATTTCACAGCTCTTTGTTAAAGTGGCAAGTACTAATCAGTATAGGTATAAAAAACTTAGCTCTAAAATATTTGACAAATAATATCAGCATGATGTCTTTGTTGTCATTCTGTCCCTCGCTTGCTGTAAGGTTGTATATTACTGCTTGTGTTATACTGTCATTATCTTCTTGAACTTTATATTGACAACCTCTTAAAATCAAATTTAATAGTGTCACTTAAAACAATTTCAGGTGTCATTAACATAAATAGTTTTCAAAATCAGCCTATAGTCACTATATTATAGTGGCACATTTTAAGATTCAGAGCAGAGTTGCCAAGTGCCAGATTATGACCGTGTTAATCAGACACAAAAAAGGTGCACTGCCTCGTAACCTTTGAACAATAGCCTGAACTCGCCTGTGGACAGCAAGCATGGGTAAAGTAGGCCACTGAATACTTGTTCTACCTGTTCCCACAAGTTTCAAAGCATGACTATGCACCAACCTTTTACCCTGCTGCTTCTGGAGAAAATAAAGGAAGTGTAGGGATTTGACAGCCACTCAGAATTGAACTTCTTGCAAACATAAAATAGTTTGGCATTTACTGTATTAAAGGTCTGAGTCCAGAATGTGTCTTAGAAAAGAAGAAAAGAGAGCATGCATGCTGTCATGTAACACACTTCCATTTTCATGAACATATGAAATGTATATGCTATATGAATGTTAATGTGTGTGACTACACACATGCAAATTGAAATTCACATGAGCACTAAATGACACACACTGTCAGAATAGCTTAAAGCAGCAACAACCCTTCTGCATTACTGTTGTGGTCTGTTCATGAAACCTTGAAAGTCTCATTGTGTTTATTTGCAGTGGTGGAAAAACATGAAGAGCTGTTGAAGAAATACAAGGAAAATGAACAACAGGTATTCACATTCCGATATTATGCATTATCATCTCATGGAATTAGCAAATAGCACACACACTTGAACATTTTATAGCTCTATCATTCACCTTTTGAACAATTGTTAAGATATAGTTACTGCATGGCTGTTAAAAAGTTTGCTACACCAGGCAAGGTAACATGAACTATTAGAAATTGCAGTTCAGCCAATAAAATTGTTAAAAACATTTTAAATTATAGTGACTTCTGAGAACAAACTTGCATTAGTACAATTGCCTGTGGGAAGTAATAAGACATTTGACACTAGCAGGTGAAACACTGTCAGTAATTGCATCCCACCACCTCCTTCCTGCTCCCCATCGCCACCAACCGCAGACAAAAGATCCCTTATACATGACAACCGTTCGTCCGGCCCACCCTAAAAGCGGTAGACCGTCGAGTAGGTATAGGCCGTTACGGGGAAGTTTATATGTAGAATGATATGTGAGGGGAATCCCAGCTCGGCGTAGCAGGGCAGGAAGAGGAAAAAGACGTGCTGACAGTGTGTCATCCTTTGAACCATTGTTTTCTCTACTCTCTCTTATCCTGGTCTCGGGTGTAAGCTTTCACGTCAACAACCCTCCCCATTCCCGCCTCCCCCCGCCTCCCAAACACGTTGCATATTTATGTTACCATTATCGATCCTCCCAAGATCGACATTCATATTCTCACTATAGGTATAACAATAAATAATCTGTTCGTTAACAGACATCAAAACTCCAATTTTTCTTTCATTATTTTGCAGTATAACCAACTGGCAGATCGACTGAAAACGACTGAAGAGCAACTCGCCAAGATGGGAAAATGTGGGTGACGTGTGTGAGTGTGTGTGTGCACGTGTATTTTGTATTTGTGTGTGAGAGAGAAGGGGGAGAAACGAAAGAGTGTAACATTTACTGAATGACCGTGAAAAATAATTTTTTGAAAATATTTTCGAATAGCAGCGGTCGACAATGTAAGTACAGGATGACTAAAGAAGTAAGGATATCACAGATACAGGATATACTCCTAGCTACTTCCTTTCTCTCTTGTTTATTTTATTTCTGTTTTGATCAGACATAACTCCAGTGCATTAACGAGCTCACACACACACACAAACATATTATGAATGCTCACGGGATTAAAAGTAAACAGCAGCTGTTTTCTTGTGTTGCAGTATACGAACCTGTTTACAATGAATATGAGAAGATCAAAAACAAATTTGAAATTGAAATGGAATGCCGGCATCACGCCGAAGAATATGCTTCAAAAGTAAGAGTAGTAGTTTAAAGCTTTGAGGTGCATGGAAACATTGCCCTCTTAAATTTATTTAATGTACAGTTTTTTTCAAACTGTGTGTGTACGCGCGCATGTGTATGCATATGCTTGAGTGTACACATTCATATTGTATGTGTGTGTGCATGCACTTATTTGCTTCTTTCTTTATTCGGCTATAATTCAAGAGGGGCATTTAATTGTATAGCCCTGATACAAACAGCCACCACCAGTTAGTGCAACTGACCGTGTATAGTGGTGTGATGGCTTGCGCGCCTTTTGTCCATCCACAGAGCTATGTCAGCAGGAGTCTTTGCTCCTGGCAGGTCTAACCAAGCCGAACAGGTCTGTCAGGGGAGAGGCCAGACTAAAATGTAGCACTCTGGCCCTCTAGGTTGGATGTTTAGCTTTGGGCTAACAACCCACTCACGTTATTAAAAAAAAAAAAAGCTGAAACAGAAACCGTAACAGTACCACAACAAGGGCGCGGTTCTATGCTTCTCTATGAGTAACAAGGAATAAATTACTATGATACAAACAATGATACATATAATCCAGAAATATGTCGCATAATAACAACCATGTATGTATTAATAGATATCACATTCTAAAACTGAAATCGTAACAATCTGTCAACATGACATTCCCATATTAAAAACACAAATGAGTATCCAGTTACTGAAAGAATGACAATATAATTTGAATAAATTTGCTTAAATTAATAAGTTTATTATGAGCTTGCTTTCAAGTACCCATACAGCAGTGAAAGAAAGCTGATTCTAGAAATAATTGTTTTAGGGGCATTTATTATTACTTCATTTTTTTTCCCTGAAAGCATGTCATCACTTTAGATTTTTTGAGTTATTTTAACTTAATTTTTTCCATACATGCCTCCCTTGACTGGTACCAATTGATGAAGGGTTATGTTGGTCCAGTGATGCTAGTAATAGTAGTAAAAGCATGGAACAGCCAGTCACTACTCGACTGTTTGTCAACCAGTTCTTCCTCAGTCCACCTCTGCATGAATCACCCTGGGTCACTTAGTAAAACCAGGCTAGCCTGATCCATTTTACAGTTGCAAGAAGGGGTGGTTTACCAAAAAGGGGATTCGTACATGGTCATAGGTTTTGAATTCCCACTTAGGGAAAGTGCACTGTCAGGATGATTCGAGCTGAGTTTGATTCTTCTTAATTTAAAGTTTTTAGTCCTTTTGTCCTGTTAAGTTTGTTTTAATTGAAAAAAGCATATTTGGGGGCATTTCTGTCACTAGCTCCATCTTATACTTGAATTGCAAATGAGTTAACTCATAAAGTGGTTGGAACATGTTTTCCCACATGTAACTCAAAAGGAAAGAAATTGAAACAAGAAAAACTGAAGTTAGTGGTACTAAAACTGAACAAATGTATTCAAAATTACTAACATTTTACTTTGGGATTTGTGTACATGTTTTAATCAATACAAGAATGTGAAAACATACAAACAAGTTGCTGTTGTTGGGGTGTTTTTGGTACAGTGGCTTAAGCACTTGTCACAAATGATGAGAAATGGATTTAATAGGCTCATCATTTGATACCTAGTCAAAATGTGTGTGCATGTGAATCTTTATCTATAAGCTGTTTTGAGCTTGCCTTTGGTTGTGGGGAATGTCACTACATAAAGAGCTGCAGTCGTGGTGATAATTTTCTGCTTATAAACTTTCTCTCATTTCTTTGGAATATTTCTCTACCTTTTCCAACTTAAAAAAAAATTTTAGTATCTAGTTTTGTTCCTTTTGCACAACTGTGATGTATTAATTTTTAAAGAATTTTATGGTGGGTCTGTTTATCACAGATTTCTCGTGAGAACAGGAACCTCAGACGAATGAGTCAGATGGTGTCTGCAAAGCATGGAGTGTCTTTGGTTGAGTTCAACCTGGAAAGCGAGAATTCAGAGAATAAAGACACTTACGAAGAGTACTTGGAAACTCTTAATCAGAAGATTTCAGGTGAAAGAAAATATGAACTGAATTTTACTCAACTTATACAGTATTTCTTACATTTAAAAAACACACTATTGGACAGTTGATAATTTGAATCAAAATGTTTTAATGGCATTTTCCCTTTTTCATTTCAATCAGATTTGAAGGAAGAAAATTCTCAGCTAACTGCAGAACTAAAAAAATTCAAGGAAGATTATCAAATTGAAAAAGACAAAAAGTTAAATTATTCAAAACAGGTGAGTTTTTTTGGCAGGTTCTTATATTATCATAATTCTTATTATCATTGAAATTGCAAGTGTTTTTATTTATTGCAAGTCAGGTTTTCATGTAACAATGAGTAGATATTGTGAGACACCTTGCAATTGCTAAATCTAAAGTGCGAAAATCATATGCAACATTTTTGCATTAAAATTTGCTGTTGTTTTTTTTTTTTTTTAGCTACGCATGGAATAGTACAGCACTTTTTATTCCATCATGAAATTGAAAAATTTGTAGTTGAAAGAAGTCATCTTCTTAATCAAACTTTGATCTGTCTACGTTTCTAGAATGAAAGGTTAAAAACTGAGGTGAAACAAGTGAAACATTCTCTTCAGCAATATGAAGCAGCTTTGGCAAATCTTTCTAAAGGTATGTAATAGTTCTACTCTACAACATATCTCTAATGACTCTTGATATATTTAAAACTGCATTTATAATTGCTTTTTAATCTTGCTGCTTAAATATGATTTCTCTCTTTCTCTTTTGATATGTAAAGTTGAAAGATATTATGATGCTCTCTCAGACTCCTCTCTTGTTTTTGACATGGGAAGTTGTTGAGATTTTAAGGTGACCAATCCCTTTATAAAATATTTCCAGTATATCTTTTTTAATTAAAGAAAGCTTTTAAGTTGTAGTTTAAAAGTCAGTAAACTGAAGGGTCAGAGAAATAGTATGACAAACCCATGGATGTATATGATAATATTTTTAACTAATTTTATTTTTTATTCAACAGCATCTGATTTAGCTTTTCAAGAGTATGAAAAGCTGAAAGGAAGCTATGAAAAGGAAATTCTTTGCCGTGACCAGGCTGAAAAATATGCATCAACAGTAAGGTTTCTCTTTTAAAACGACTAGACAAACATTATATTCAGTCTCCAGTAGTAACATTTATGGCTTAAGCAAAAAAACAGACAAGAAGAAACAAAAAATTGAGCTAGTACTTGTCAAAAAGTCTAATAGTAACCCCTTTCCTTGGTATGAAATAAGTTAAAATCATTTCTTTATTTCTATGCATTTTTAAAATGTGGAAAGCAGCTTGTGCACACCACTTTCACACTTCAAGCTTCCACCATCTTAGCATAATACATGGAGACTTTGGCTACAAGGGGAAAGTTTTAATTTTAAGTTCTCAGTTCATTTTACCTGGTGTTGAGCACCATTTTCTTTAGAATAACACCTTTGAAAATTTTCAGCTACTTTCAAAAGTCATGCCAATCCATGATAGGAATGTATATTCCTTATGTCAGCAAGACTTACAATAATTGTTTCACCAGTTTACTTGTATTGGCTTGGTTGGATTTTGAGGGAATAAACAAAGACGTAGGAGACAGGATTTTATATGTCATGTCTTGTTGCAGCTGTTTGCTGAAAAAGAAGCTGCAAAGCGCCAGAGTACTATGTTGCTGATGGAAGTGGCATCTGATCGCAAGCTGATGAAGGCTATGGTTGAGATAGAGGACCTGACTCGTCAACTAGAGCAACAAAAAAGGCAGTATGAAGAGCAGGTACTCAATTTCACAATTTATGTTAGACTCTGTTTTTTCAAACTGAATAAAAAACATTTTTTCAATTTTCTTTTGAAATTGAGCACTGACTTAACTGCATGCTCTGAGTTCTTGGAGCTGTTAGCTGTAAAATTTTGTTTTTCTTAACTGTATTGTACAAGATTCTTAGCTGCAGCTGTTTCTTGGAATTAACCTGTAGATTTTAAATTTGAATCACATTTTGGTTCCTCTTTCGACTTTCCATTAAAAAAACCATGTGTTCTATCAGGAAATAAAACTAGGAGGGCAGACTTAATTGAGGGCAACAGTTTTACATTGTTTAATTGTTTGCCATGACTGAAAGAAGGAAACATATGGTTGACAGTTGGTTTCGTTCAGGGATAAAAATTTTAATTACAAGATTTGCTTTTATATAGGTTGATATTGTGCATAAAATTTATAATAAAACTGCTACAGAGCTTCATGTTTTGTGCTTCTTTTCTCTTTTTGGGGAGGGGTGGAGAGGGGTTAATGAGGTTTTATCAGTTAGTGATATGATTGTCTGGGTGGTGCCGTATTACGGAATAGAGTTACTTTTTTTTTTTACATTTACATTGCAGCATTGTTATTTTCAGAATAATACAAGTAAAATCACTGCCACCATTTGCTAGTGCCTCAGCCCTAAAATGTCCTTGTCAGCCTATGCTTACAGGATTGTTTTCTATCCTTAGATTTGTCCTGCTTCTGTCAAAAAGTGCCTTTTACAAACTTGGCATTGTGTGGGAAGTTTAACCTTTGAACCTTAAAACCCAAATTTCTACCCTAGTTTCTACAGGGGGAAGGGGTGAGCAGCACGTGCAGTGCTGGTACTCTTGCGGTCTCGCTAATTCCATCTGGCTCACAAGTGCCCTCATCTCTCTTCTCCTGGTCAAACCATTCTTTCCTGCTGGACAGTGAATGTTCAGCCATTAACTACCACTTTTTTCCTTGTTGCTTTATCCGCTTCTTGCTTATCCTTTTCACGCCTTGCCATGTGAGTTACGCTGATGATACACAGCTTTATTAGTCAGCTGCACTTACTGAACTCAGTGGACTACTGACATAGAGACAGGAGTGTATAGATGACGTAAAGTCCTGGATGCTCCAAAACAGAGGCAACTAAATGATGATAAGACTGACCTGTTTCTTGTACAAAGAAATTTTTGAGTCACCCTTGTCTTCTTCACTTTTTGTCTATAAACAACTCAATTATTCCTTTCTCCACTTCTGTCCTCAGCTTGGGTTTCATTCTTAATCAGACATTGACTTTTCATCAGCATATTTCTCATGTCTGCAGAAATGCTTACCTTGAACTTTGTAGGATCAGTACTGTTCACCACTATTTCCCCACTGAAGCAACTAAAACTTTATCTGTGCCATTGTGTTGTCGAGGATTTACTATTGTTATTCTCTTTTCTCTTCTTGACAGACTTCAGAGGATCCAGAATAATGCTGCTCGCTTCACCTGCAGAGCATCTAGAAATGAACATATATCCCCTATCATACGCTTTCTTCACTGGCTGCCAGTTGTGGACTATATAGCCTGCAAACTTTCCAGTTTGACTTGCTCTGCCATTTCTTGCACTGATCCTCAGTATCTCTCCAAACTCACTCCCATCTGTACGCCCGCACGACTTCTTCAGTCATCTTATGACACCAACCTTCTTTGAGTCCCAGTAAGACAAGGACGTATGGACAGGGGTCTTTTTCCTACCAAGCTCCATCAACTTGGAACAGATTACCTGTCATACTTTGTCACACTTATTCTCTTACCACCTTTAAAACTTAAGACGCATCTTTTCAGGACAACTTCACTGTGACCCTGTCCTGACCATGAGTGTGTGTCTATAATTTACTTTGTATATGAGTGTATGTTATAGAAGTGAACATGTCTGTTATATACGAATGTGGGTGCATGGCTGTTGGTTTAGCTCTTGTATCATTTATGTAAAGCACTATGAGCAAATCTTTGGAAAGGTGCTGTATAAATCATTATTATTATTATTTTTTGTTTGTTTGTTTTTTTTTTGCTGTTAGGAGTTTATGACTTAAGTTTTTGAATGAAGATAAGGAAGTGTTTCTTAGGTTGGCTTTGATCAGAAGTCTGCAGTATCTATTTTATGAGGCCAGTAATTTATTTGCTACTGATTTTTGATAACCTTAATCCATATAATACTGCTGTTAGGTGTTTGCAGGTAATCACAGCCAGCTAATGGAGCAAATCCTTCTTTTTTGATCATTGTTATCTAGATGTCAGACCATTGTTGTTCCTCTAGATGTCAGACCATTGTTATTCCTCTAGATGTCAGACCTGAAAGAGGAGCTGACTAGTTTAAAGGATCAGGAGTTGCTGACATCACTGGAGCAAGAGAACCAACAACTTTTGGAGGAAAGGGGCTCACTACAAACTCAGCTTGCAAGACTTGAATCACAAATCAATGATCTTCGCTCCCAGTACACTAAGCTTTCAGATGAATGTGAGTACAGCGGAGTGTATTCTGTTCTGTCCAGGGTTGTATGAGCATTCATATTTCTTTTGAGTTAATAAATGCCTGCAAAGACTGCTTATGCTATGAAATTTATGTGAAATAAATAAACCTGCAGTCTATCTCTAATCATATACATGTATGTGAACATTTATGCAAATGTCCAGCATAACTACACAGCAGAAAGATGTTCAGCAGAGTGTATGAAATCGTAATGTACACTTAATGAATGTTAATTCATTTGTCTTGATATCCATGGAATAAATTTTTCTAAAACATTATTTCAAACTTCATATCTAATTATCATAATTCCACTTAGGCATTGAATAAGGTGTTCTTGTCCAAAATTGCATGCATGCAGAACTTTGTTCTTTGAGCGCTTTTAAAGTGTTGTTAGTTATTACAAACTTAATATTTAGTATTGTGGAGTAAAAGAATGCATAGAGCATGCATATTTAGCAATTCTACTATTTTTATTTCTCTGCTTACATACAACTACAGAAAACATGACTTCATCAAACACTTTTTATACTTTCTTGTTGTTTGGATCCTCTTTATTTTTTTATATTTGTCTTTATTTGTCATTCTTCCATCATTCATATGTTGTTTGCTTGTTCTTCTGTCCCATCGTATGTTGCCCATGTCTTTTTCTTGTTCTTAAGTGGTAAGAGCATGCTCCTTAGGAGTGTGAGTAAGCGCTATATAAATTTTGCAGTTATTCTTATTATACTCAGTGCACTGTATTTTTCAGATGAGAATATAGAGAAGAGATTAGAAGAAGCAACACGACCACCCCCACCTCCTCCTCCACCCCCACTTCCACCACCAACAAAGAAGCTTGGGTGAGGTCTTGTGATGGGAGGAGTTGCGTAAATTACTAGATGACATTATAGAATTTTACTTTACATAAACTTTTGAATAACTTTAATCAGTCAGGTTGAAGCATCATATTTTCTACTCTATTTCATGAAAGAGTAGCTGTTTTGCTCATTCAACAGCCTTTCCTAAATCGTAAATAGGATTTGGCTAAAACTGCAACTTTTATAGTCTCTGAAGCAAGCTGAAAACTGGAAATCAACCTCTTTTTTACTATGCTTTCGTAAGCCAAAATAGCATGTGTAAGAGAAAGTGCTTGCTAGTTGTAAAAAGAGTCAACTGATTAGTGCAATATCCATGAGTCAACTTTCCTGTTCTCTAAAGGTCTGGTTTAAGCTGCATGCTTTGGTTTACAGACTTTTTGGTCGGAGAGACAAGAAAAAGGCTGCAGCTGCTGCTGCTGCTGCTGCTGCTTCTGGTGGGAAAAATGGTAGGGTCATCAAAACATGAACTAGATTATTCTCAGTACAATGGGAGGGGCCAAAATGTAGGGTTATCAAAACATGAAACTTACTACTCTCAGATCAGTGTGAGGGAGCAGTTGGTAGGGTCATCATTACTCTCAGTACAATGAGAGGGAGCAAATGACAGCGGTGCAATAATCAACTTAAATATATTTAAGAAAATGGCCAGTCTTGTCAGTACTCGGGAGTCAAGTGAATTTTTGAAATGCAGATAGTAATAACTTGTGACAGCTCACAAATGAGCAAGCATCTGTATTATTTTAAAATATATATTTATGAGATATGTGAGCAAAACAGAACACTTTATTCAAGAATCTCTTTTTCAAGAACAGATAATTGTAACATGACATTATGCCACAGTCAGCATACTTGAAAATGAGGCAGTGTTTTGGACTTTTAATTAAAGGAAAGTAATTGAGTTTTAATTGACTTTTAATTAAAGGAAAGTAGTTGAGTTTAATAACAGGCTTTGTAGCATATTCAAAAATATGTGCTTTATATATCAGTCTTCTTGTGAGAGATCTGTTTAGGCATGTGTGTGCGTGCACATTCTCATATGAATTTCCTGTGTTTAGAATATGATTATGTTATAATCATTTATGTTTGTAAAAGATGTAATACAATTATTATGAAAAAAGTTCTCATCACTGCATATTTTTTCTGTCTTAGGTTCTAAGCCTGGGGTGCCCACAAATGATGACTATTCAAAAGCAATTGATGAAATGATGAAGAGGATCAAGGATGGAAAACCACTTACACGTGCCCCGAAACAAGTTCGAAGAGTAGGTGTTTAAATTTTTTTTATAGGTGACTCAGCTCAAAGCAAGAAAAATATATAGATTGAAAGTTTACCAGGATTTTTGTGTCCACATAATACTTGGAAGGTAGTGAATTTAATTCACACGGGAGACTAGCTTTTTTGAGCTTTCAGGTGAAACCAGGTTGCTTCCCCTTGTTGAAAATTATGTTGTCTTTACTCGTAGTAATAAAGGTATTGTTGACTGTCCAATTATTTTATTTAAATGTGCTTTTCATAAACCACTTTTCTGCACCTTTAAATTTCTCATCGATCATTTATGATGATTGGCTTATGATCACACAGAGAATGTAGATTCCATTGTTTCATTTGAGTGGTGACAGACTCATGACTTCAGATTTCCTTATTCACAGCCATCATGTCCAGATGAGACAGATGGGTCAGCCATGAATGAATTGAAAGGACTTTTGGTGAGCTGCTTTTTTTGTTCTCTTTCTTATTTACAGATGACTTATTGGACTGTGCATCATTTTTTCCCATACCATGAAAAAACACTGTGGTCAAAGACACTGTAGATATTCACAAATTTGTTCAGAAAATACTATACTATCAAGAAGACATTGCACAGATTAGTGGGTAGATTGTGAGACCTTATGCCATAGTAAAGACCGACAGTCATGTAAAGAAGGTATTAAGTGTTTGTTTTTCAACTCATGATTTGATCATTCAGGACAGTTTCTAACCAGTAATCATAAAGCATATGGAATATGTGTTTCAGTTTTTATCCTGTAATTGTAGATTAATCATCTTAATACATTTAAAAAATGCTTATGTGGTTTTATTTCAAACATTTTTCATTAAATTGCATATTATTGCTGAGTTTGTGTTTTGTGATAATAGACAAATCTGAAGAAAGCAAGCAGTGAAAGTGACTTAGCTGCCCCCATTCCAGCAGATCATGATGATTCAGAATTTGCTAGGGCCTTCCGAAAAATTAGACGACCCAGTCTTGAAGAAGAAGGACAGGGTGATAATGCAGTTAAGTCATCAGGTAATGATGGAGGTATGGAAAATTTTAACTCAATTTTGGTACTTTATCAAATTTTTTTCCAGCAGAGCGTGAGCTATGACACTTGCAGCTTTATCTTTGAATGCCAGTTCCTTTACTTTTTTAATGTTTGCATTATCAGCATGAAGACAACAACATGCTCTTTGTTTTTACATTCGATGTAACATTCTTCTTTGCAAATGCAGATTTCTTGTCTTTTATTCCAATCTGTATTACAGGTTCCTATTTTTTCTTGTCTGACTGAAATTTTCCTGAAACATTTATTTGAATAAGCTGAGTGTTTGCGGCTCAAGATTTGCTATTCTCGCTGATCATTTTGTTACGTACACAGTTTGATTTAAGTAAATAAACTTTTAGATTAATGAAGTCTTGAACTGGAATTTGGCATGTAAATCTGAGAAGCAGTAGCTGGAACTTAAATTCTTCAAGAACTATGTTGATTATTAAGAATCTTGAAGAAAGAAAGTTTCTTTTAAATTTGTTTTTTCCTCCATCAGAAAATCAAACTGAAGAAGTGCAGAGGCGAAAGGGTAATATGGCAGGTCCAAAAAAGCTCTCCGTACTTGCAGAATCAGATGAGTCTACAGAATAGCAAATTTGTTCTAAAGTATTTGTGGTTTCAAGTTCAGTAGTGTAATGTATGATTTTTTTTTTTTTTAAATAATAGAAAGATGACTAAATGTGTTAGCTTTCTTTGCTTCCAATTTTAGGATGTAAATTGGTTTAATTTTGTTTGGTTTTGATTGATGTAAACCATTGACCTAGCTTAATGAATCAATTGACAAGTTTCCTTCATGAAGTTGAAAAGATTGAAGATGACTCAGATTATCATTCTTTAATAGCTTTTTGTCAAACTGGGTATAAGGTATATATTATTTATGATAAAAATATAACTTGATAGTAGATGGAGTGTAATTTGGCAGGATAATTTATTCATGATGCAGACTTCCAGATTTTCTTTTTTTAAATCTTTTTAATATTTGGATCTTTCTTTTGACCAATATTTTTAAAAGAGATGGAGGAAGAGAAAATTATGTTTTATCTTTTTTTTTTCAGTTTTGCAGATCTGTTTTCATAGATTGTGAAGTATTGTTTCTAAAAAATTGTAAAATGATTTTAATGTTTATGTACATATTTTTTTAAGACTTGAAGTTATGTGCTAAAACTTTCTGTTCTTGGTTTCATGTGAAGTTAAACTTATTACTGAAAATATTAAATTTTTATCATTGCTTGTACAATAATTGCATCCTATGGATGCAACTTTTATTGTGAGGCTTTTGAGGCTCCATACTAAATGAGAACAATTTGAATTAAATGACTGGTTGAATGTTTTGAAAAATTCAAATATGGATATAACAGAATGACAGAAATGTGAAAAAGCTGATGTCTGACAATATTGACTAGCGTAATTTTGATACATAATTCTATGATCAGCATTCCAAAAGATATTAAAACTTAACAAAATAAAGTATATTTTAATATTCCATTACAAGTAAAGGTTGATGGTGATGGTGCAAGAACTCAATGCAAAATCTGTTGCACCAACCAAGTTTTTGTAACCATTTTTTAAGCACAATTGCTCTTTTATTAATAAATCATCTGCAATAAGGATGAACATTTGTTTCAATTTTTTAAAATGATATCTGTAGGTAGTATATTCATTATCAACAGTGTGATGGCACACCTGTATAGCCAGCTAGTTAGAATACCAGTGTCTGAAGCTGGAGGCATGCCAACTTTATGCCGGTTGGATTCCCTTGTGGTGCTGGCAAACTTTCCCCAATTGATTCTGCTGTTGATTTGGTACCTGATTACCTTAGATGGCTGGTGAGGGAAAGCCAGTGAAGGAGAAGGGATGGGCATGGCCCTCACAAAAAAACACAGTCTATAACACCTCACTCCCTTGTGACTGAAAAGCTAGGGGGCTGCTTTTAACTTTTGTTTATTTACTGATGGGTTGTGCAAACAG
Source organism: Pomacea canaliculata (assembly GCF_003073045.1). Classification (NCBI taxonomy): domain Eukaryota; kingdom Metazoa; phylum Mollusca; class Gastropoda; order Architaenioglossa; family Ampullariidae; genus Pomacea; species Pomacea canaliculata. The sequence continues at coordinate 8,175,219 of NC_037594.1, read as the reverse complement.
ATATATGTATGAAAATTTCCCACATCCAAGCATAGATTTAAAGATTCATTATTTAATAAGGTTAACACACCACAGTGAACAAGAAAATGTATACCAGTATTTGAGTTCACAGGTGAACTCTGAGTAACAAGTACATAAGCAATGAGTATCATTTGGAAAGTGGTTTATGAGCAACTACTTCAAAGTAATATTGTGAAGGTACTTTGCTTTTTATGGTATTTTGTCATCACTTTTTCTTTTGTTCTAATCAGTGAGTTCCACATTTGTGTACCTATTAAAATTCTAACATTTTTTCACATTTACTGTGTAAAATGTTGATAATATTGTTTTTATTGTTTGCATCTTGGCTTTTTGAAAACCCATCCCCAATTGATTTTTAAGATAACCAGGACTTGAAATCTGTCTCGGAAGGGGTTTGCCTGCCTGTTTTATGCACACACACACAACCCACCCACCCGCACATGTACACCCATTTTATGGAAAACAAAGACTGAATGGTCTTACAAGATATGTAGATATGACCCAGCTATAATCCCAGGAAAGTTAGTGGATTCTTAGAAGATTGTGATGCTTCAGTCTAGAAACCATCACTATGTTCTTTATTTGATGTGTATGTAACAGGTTGACCTACCATTATCTACTGAGCTCGAAGTGAAATGTGCTTTCACACACCGACCAGTCCCAGACCACACTCCCCGGCCGCTCACTTCACTCTCTTTCCGCTTTCTCCCCACTCTCTTCCTCCATCACGGAGCTGTCACCCGGCCAACGACCCCTTCACCCGGCCAGTGACCCTGTCACCCGGCCAGCAACCACCCCCCCATCACCAGCCCCCACCCTCCTTGTGTATGTGCGTGCTGTCTTCCATCCTACTATATGTATGGCAGCTGGTGCTTTTAATGGCTCTTTCTCAGTGTGAAGTATACATATATGTTTGTGCGCCCTTCTAATATTATATGGAGCATGTATGTGTGTGCCAGATTTAAAATTTTTTTACATAAGTATTATGTGCATGAAAAGAAATGGAGTCTGTTCATTTTAAGAAGCGAAATTTTTCAATAAATTTGCATGGGAACAGGAAGATGTTTTATTACAAACTATTTCTGGAGATCCCCCAATCCTTTCTTTTTTTGAAAAAAGGGCGATGTAGAGGTATGCATCAAGATAGCTCATGTGAAAATTTGTAGCTTTAGAGACTTAAAACAAAGGTCGAGAATCTCCTGAAGAGTTTGTAAGCTCTGTTGGGGAAGATAAAAGTGAAAACATTTTAAGATGTTGACGATCATTTGGGAGAACTGAAAACAAACAACCGTGTACATGACTGGTGAGGACCACTTTAGCAAGTCCATTGTATATGCATAATTTCATCTGCTGTCATAATGGGTTAGGTAGAAAAGTCAAAATCTGCATATTTTGAGGTTTGATTATTCACTATCACTTTCAGTTCACTTTCCTATTTAAATAGCAATGCTTACATTTTGAATGCAATGAGGTAAAATGGTTAATATCAAGGTCCTGTTCCCAATGCGTTAAAGCCTAGACCTCTGCATTTTCTCAGCTTGAAAAATTTGTATCACACACTCAAAGAGAAAGAGGTATTTCAGGGACAGAATGTTGTGGAAGGAAACTATGTCTTTTACTTTCTTTAATCTTTCCTGCAGAACTGCATCATTGCAGTTTCTAGTTTGGTCACACGATTGCAGAATTAATCATTTTTGAAGAGAGGAGTGGGTCAGGACAAAAAAAAAAAAAAAACCAAAACAAACTAGTAAGGCATATAAATTTGCATACATTACCATGGCTATTACCAATGGAAAAGCTTGGATCATATATTATTTAGGACATCCATGGACATTTGTAATGTCTCAGGGTTCACCCCTTTATGTGTAAGATATTGTTTGTAGAATTTAATCTTGAGAACGAAGGGGTGTTATTTACTCAGAGTTCCATGATTTCAATATTTTAAATGTGATCTTTTTTTTGTGACTCAAATGATATGTGTACTTTTGCTTGCTTTTAAATGAAAGTGGTTGTATAGTTCCCTGCAGTCAGGTAATATGAGCAGGACTGACAGATAACATACATGCATTCTAATATTAACTTGACTGTCATATTTAAGTGACAGATCAGTCTGCAGCCCACCAGGTCGATTGAAATTTTAGGTTTCCAAGAAAAGCTAGATGTACCACACGATAAAATGTATTTGTGGGAGGTGTAATAAAATCTGTATTTGTAAATATGGTCTGATCTTTTTATTTTACTATTCAGAAACTATTAATCTAGAAGCTTAACAAACATGATTTGTGAATGGATGGAATATGTACATGAATTATTAGGTGTCAGCTGATTTTTATGTAAGCTGTATGAACTGATGCAGACAAAAATAATACATATTTAAAATAATATGCTTAGATCTGCATGCACTCATCTACATGCATGCACACACCCTCAAACACATGCAAAAGGCATTAGATTAAAAATCTGCTGAAGTTTTCATTGTAATAGAGAAACAGTGCAAGAATGAGGATATGAAAAGAAATAAAGAATTATGGTAAAAAGATAATGAAGGTACTGTCATTTGTGGTTGATAATTCCACACTTTGGGTCTTTATATGGGTTGTAGATTTTGTGGTGGAAAAGTGAAATGTATTTGAGCAGTAAAACCTAATTAAGCCCATCATCTGTCATACACTTTGTCACCTTTTTGGAAGGCTAGTAACTGCCTCAGTTTTTATCTGCTGATGGGTTCCAGACTTACTATTATATATTATTAACAAATGAAAAAATGATATTTGTGGCACTTCTTCCTGTTAAATCTCTTAGGTTTTTTGATCTAGAACTGGGTATATCTTATTCCACTTCTGGTGATGGCAGTGAGATGTGGATGAACTCATGATCCTTTTGTGGTGCAAGTTTCCCCGCAGACTCCAACTCAGACTCTATCTGCAGTAGTCGGTTGTACTTGCTAATTCGCTCACCTCGATTTGGTGCACCCAGTTTTATGAATCGAACATTCATTCCCACAGCCTGAAAAAATGACAATATAAAATATTAAAAATGACTATTTAAAAAAGTAATTAAATGCACTATTTTTCTTGTTTTCTCCCAGACCTTTTCATTTAACATTAAAACAACACTAAATTCATGTAGTGTGCACTAAAACAATTTTCACAAAGACCGTGAGAAGTTGCACGACAAAATTCCCACCTACAATTTTTAGAATGCTCGTTAAAAGGTAAAATTATGTCCACATTCAGGAACACTGTAAATGAACACATGTAAAGAAACTAAGAATGTATTCTAACAAATGTTATTCTTAATAGTTATGACAAAGTTGAAAATGCATGCTCTTTGTTAAAGGCCTACCAGATCAGCAAGGAAGTCATCTTGTGTTTCTCCAGCTCGAGCAGCCAAAACTATCTGATTCTTTGCAGCTGCACAAGGGATGCAGAGCTCAATGCTTTGTCATGGCATACATAAAAGTAGTCTACACACACTCAGCAAATGCGCAAGCACATTTACATGTGAAATATTAATGTCAAAAGACGATCAGACAAGACTTACTAAAATTTGAGCTATGATGCCAAATCTCAAAGCAAGTATGAGGGAAAGTATGCAATGTCAGATCTGACTTTGACATTAAACCATAGATTGATGTCATTTACTTAACCAAGAAATGCATCATTCGTTGAAGTAAGGCATTAGAGACAGGTTCATCACTGTCTTGTTTATTCACATCCATGGGTTAGGTAGGTCTCTCTACACTTTCTCTTTTTCACACAAACACACACGTCGAGCCACCACCACTGTCACTCTGAGCCTATAAATTTTTACTGCACAGAATGTCTGATCCTTAGAAGTCAGTAGCTGCACATCAATATACATTTATGTATACGATAAAGCATAAACAGATGCATATTTGTGCCAAAAAACTTCTTGCAGTGATTCCTGCTTCCCTTATTTCTCATTTACAAAAAGAAGTTGTAGTGAAACTTTGTGACCAATCATGATTTTTTACATGTGTATAAGTAAAATTATTTCTAGCAGCATGATAGAGTGATCAAGAAGTACTGCATAAACCCTCACCTTCCATTTTCTTGACACAGGTCATGAGTTCTGACACTGACGTTAGACTCTCCATGGCAAGAACAGCGGCATTTGTTATGACAGGATTGGGAAGTTCTTCATTTTTGAGATGTCCTGTGCGAGGGTAGAGATTCTCTCCAACAACGAAACATGTATCTGTGATCTTATCACACAGTTCTAGCCACTGAGTCCTGTCCTGTAGACCAAGGAAACCAGTATTGTGGTGATAGTGGTGGTGGACAGAACATTTTAACACAAGCAGCACACTCAATCCTATATTTTAATTTATCCAAAGAACAACAGATAACTTCTCACAAACATAAGAAGATGAAACAAAACAAGACTAATACTAAATACTGCTGCAAACTGGGAACATAATTTACATAGTACAGAGTTATGCAAAATGTTTGTGACACAGAGGGAAAACTGTGAGGCATAAAGTGGACATCATGTTTACCTGTTTCTTCAGCAATAGAAAAATCACAGAGCTGCCACTTTAAATTTTTTAGCTTTTTTGCAATGATACAACACATTTTCTCAAGTCATGGACTTTGTTCTTCTGCACCAAACATTAGGCCCAAGGTCTTAATATATCAGACTCTATGGAACTGAGCCTATAAGCCAGATACTGTGATTGTACACATGTCCAAAACACACTGGTCAGGGTCAAGAACTTACACTCTCCACATATCCTCCATTATTCCACAAGTGAAAAATAAAAGTGATAAACTATGATATGCAAATACTACACATTAAAAATGGTGATTGTGATCCAGAGACTACAAGGAGTGGCCTTGAGGTGAGATCTAAATCCAGATACTATTACTCTCACTGCATTATTAACAAGCTAGCATTTTACCATGGTGTTACCAGAATGGCTAGAGTAATAGCAACAGTTTCTGCCAGCTTACTTTATTTCCCTAGATTGGCTTACAGCTCCGTGGGCCTCTCAGAAGATTTCACGTTTACAGGCACATTCAATGCTGGTAACACTCGCTCACTGACCAAGTTGACTATTAGGTAACAGTCGGTCATCAGCCTTGCTACCTCTCCCCACCATCATCAACCCCACCAACCCTACTTGCATACATGGTCTTAGCTAACATCATCATTTATTATCCATATTATTTTCCATTTCCATCAATATCTGCATATATAAATATATAGGTAGGTGTCAGGGATAATAAAATCTGATAATGTTTCCTGAGCCAAACCCATCACAAGTACTTCACCTGTTTCCCGAGTGGATCTATGATGAACTTGATTTCTGGGTATCGAGAAAGGATTTCTGTCCAGAAGCCCACCATATCATCTGCACCCTTCAACATTCCTGTTATCACTTCATATTTGCCCTTTTCCTGCAAAGGCAAAATATCACTGTTCACACAGAGCTAAAATAATCTTCCATAGAGATTTGTGACTACAAAAATTTTTAGAATTAGAGAGAGAAAAACCCTCATTAAACGAACTTTATATAATAGTCAGGCAGAAAACTCTGCTTTTGAACAAATGTGACAGTATGTCTCTTGTTAAGGCCCTTCAGATCTACTGGTACACTTTATCAATACAACAATTCACTGAGGTTAATCTCTAGGGCAGAGTTATGTTCCATGCTCAAAACCTGATTTTGTGATATACTTTTTAGTGGATACTGGATATGTATGCACGGTAAAAAAAAGTAAATTATAGCCACATTAATGATAACATCTATGTTACAGGTTTTTATTAGGACTTCACTTTTCTTTCTGCCATAGCCAGGCCTGACAAGAGGGGGCAACAGAGTGGTCTGTGTACCCAGGCCGATGTCTGTGAAGGAGGCCCTACCTTGGTCAGTGGAATTTTTCCTTCTTCTTTTCCTGCTCTTTTTCTTTTACACTGGGGATTTTTCTATGGAGCAAGGTACTACAAGTCTGATCCTTTAATGCCATTTTTTCTCATTTACTAAAACAATTCTTTGTTCAAATAATGATGTAGGTCCTAATGCACTTGTCCTAATGTTCGCAGTCTATATTATGTTACTAAATGAAATGTAGATATTGTAAGCATATTATTATATACTGGAAAATAATGTACAGTTACAATTACATGAGGCCCGGAGAAGTCGTCTGCCATGGGTCCATGCTGGCTCTAGGCGGCACTGGCCATAACTTAAGTACATAAAGACTCCAATATGCATCTAGATTCTAGAAGCACACCATCATATTACCACCACATCTTTTGACCCAGGCTATGTTGTGTAAGCATTCTGTATCCATAATAATATAGAAAGAGGTGTTTGGGGCCCATTAATTAACCCCTGTGAAAGTATATGGGCACTTATAGGTTTAAAAAATAGATAAGAACACTTGCGTAATTTGGTGCACACATTAAGAAACAAAACCTGAAGCAAATATTACTTAGCCACATCATTATTGGCATTTTAGACTAATTCTTTCTAAAAAGTGAACAAACAGAAAATCTCACAAAATCAATGATTTCATGGGCAGCTGCATTGATACCAATATGAAAATCCTCGCCAGGTTTCAGATTAGCAGCAGTAATCGCTTCTATCAGAAGGTCAAGGCCAAGTTCCAGCTTGTCAAAAGCTGGACACAATGCTCCTGTATCACTCACAGCCTTCATTTGAGCCTGTGAGAAAGATATTTTCAGACAAGTGCATCATCAAGCTGTAGGTGATTGAGATAATAACATATTCTGTTATTGTGTTACTTGACTAAAGCATCCCACTTTACAGGCTAGAAAGAGAATAGGTGACATCATAAGACAAAATAGGTCACTCCAGACTCAGACAGCACACATTCACCAAGTTCCATATATTGGAGAGTCCCCCCAGTGCCCGTTCAGTATGGCCTAACGGACAGTGGCTCACTTCCTCCAGGACTGCTCACCCCACCCAGAAACTTTGAGCCTGCCAACACAATTGAAAGGAAAGATTCCTGTAGTGTCTGAAGTGCACAGCAGACTTTGTCAGGGCCTTTGGAGTTATTATCTGAGATTTAAAGAAGACTACAACGGTGATCTTGCGGGAATTACTTCATTTAAGCATGGACATGTATAGGTTGATTGCTGTCTGTCTGCCAAGACCAACGCTTAGCCTCTTGCGAAGTGATCTGCTCTTAGCCTTGGTGAGCTGAAACAAAGAATGTGACTAAACCGGAACCTTTCTTGTATCATGCCTCGTTTTAGTAGTTGATCTGAAATGTGAATAAACCGGAAGCTTTCTTGTCTTATACCTTGTTTTAGCAGTTAACTGGAAAAAATCATCTGCCAGCAGTCCAGGAATATTAGTTCATGATGTGAGACATGACTAGCAATGTTTAACCTCAAAAACTGTGTGTAAGCATACAGAGAACAACCAAGACAGAAATCCTGTTCAAGTAAATGACGGAATGGCAGCAGGGAAAGAAAATCAAAGCAATGTCAGCAGCATTTAAGTTTACAGAAGGAATAGGTGTTAGGTATTAGGAGGCTTGGCATTAGATATGAGGAGGATAGAATAAGATTGGTAATTTTGTGTAAATAATGTAAATAAATTCATTAAAGAATAAAGAAATGTACATACCTTTGAGAGTGTGTCAGTACAGATGAGTGCTTGCATATTATATGTTTATCCTTGTCATATAAATGGAATAAATATCCCCTGGGTAAATGAGACCTGTGTTGTCTTGTGCACATTGAAATCTAGAACTAATTAAAGTAGTTGTGGCATACACAACACACATGATAAGGCAGAAGCCATCTGATCAAAAGATGAATGACACACAGTAGGGAACATACTTGGAAATAAAGCAGTTTTTTTGTGGATCCCAAGGTCAGCTAAGTGTGAATGTGTAGTAGATGGGGGAAAGAATAGCACAATGCCAGGTATTAGATTAGGTAGCACATATGATGAGTAAGAGCTAGAATTTTAGTGGAACATTCTCCTTGGGAACTTAATCTCCTCTTCGATCCATGGAACAACAAGGAATGGACTGATCGTTACTTGGGTTTTAGGAGCTGTGACTAACTGATGGTACTGCCACAGTGTGTAATTAGTCATGTAAAATGCAGAACTGTTTAGCTACAATTGTTAGTATCAGTCTTGTATCTTTAAAAGATATTAATTCAAAGAATTTTATTTTGGACAAGAAATATATAATTTGTGCAAGTTTTATTACAGAAGGAGAGAAAGAGGTGTAGAATTAACAGTTTCAGCAGCATTGCCCCTTGTTTGGTGGGAAGGGGGTTATCCTTATACACAGCATTTGTATGTAAGGACTACAGCTTTATACCAAACAGTATATATGGCTGTGGAAGTGTTATTCCTTCTTTTGAACTTCAGTTTGCATATTTCTATAGGTGTTTTTGCTTTGAAGACTGAAGACAGAAATCTATCCTTACTACAAGGCACTTTTACAAATGGTAAAAATTAAAAGAAAAGAATAACTTCTTACCCCAAACTTTGAAACCAGGCTTTTTTCCACATAGGAATAGATTCCAATAATATAGTCCAGACTCTAAACAAATAACACACACACACAGAGTTGATTATTCTGTTACCCTTGTAAATAAAGATTCGTCATTTGTCACACACGCACACACACTCTCGATCGCTCTTACACACTGAAAACCTAATACTCTTTCCTTAACAGAAAAAAAAATTAAATTAATAAGATAGATTGCACTCTTTGCACAGACCAATAATGATAAATGAAAGATAACAGCCAGCGGACAGTGAGGTACGTAGAGGGACACTGAACAACATAAATATCAGGTACAAGAGTAGGATGAAGGTATGAATGGATGTAGATACTATAAGCAGTATAAGATGGAGTTGTTACATGATGGCTAGCATGACAGACAGTATTATCAGGGAGTTAAAAATAGCAATTCAGGGACAGTACTTTGAATGGAGACAAAATGTTGCAGGCTTACTTCTTATCAAAGATGTATCTACAAGCTACAAGAATTCAGGTTAAAATACTCCAGTGCATTATTGAACTAACATAAATATTATCTTAATATTATTATTATTTAGGCCAGAAGACAAAGAAACACAAAGCTGAGCAAGAAGTATAGAAGAAGAAAGAGTGAAGGAGCTGTTAAAGTGAAAAGCAGCTCCTGACCTGTGTGTAGCTGAGGTGAGGACTAGGAACAACCAGGAACTCCTTAATGCAGTTCAGTTTGCCTGCTGCTGCTTTTCCACCCTGCATGATGCTGACCATAGGTAATGGCATATGGAACTGGCATTGCTATATACAGATGCACATACAGCAGTGTGAGAGATGGTGCTGACAAAATTGACCATGAGGATTTGGGCAGGAAGACATCCAAAATATTAACAAATGGATGGCAGTGACTTGCGTACATTATACAAACTCCTGACTGTTGTTTTCAGAAATTAGTCTTCACTAGCAAACCTACCTCAGTGTTGTAGAGACTGGAGATATACTCATAAAGAGGAACACCCTGTGTGGCAGCTCCAGCTACACATACAACCTGACTAACAGCACATACAGCCTCTGCTCCTAATGCCAGCAATTCACGGGGCTCCTCTACGATGACAGGTGTAGGAATCTTTGATTTTCCTCCTCTGAAAACAGATTAATGGGTATAAGAAAATTGATAGAAAAAAAAGCTACAGAAAAGCTTTATCATGAGATAGATACATGCTCTAAAAGTAATTTTGATATTAAGACACATTATTAAGAATAAGGTCTTATTTGTGCCTGTGCTGCTCTAGTAGGGTAACTTGGCATGATCCATGTGGATTGGATTTAAAACACAAAAAACAACAGAAACAACTATTTCTTTCATAACATTAAGTGTTTAATTCTGCATAAAGATCTTTCTTAATAATTATTCTGGGTCAAAAAAGGAAGTCAAAATTTCTGTGATCCATAGTCACAGTGCTCACAAACCAGGTCAGGAAGTCTGAATAGTATTATAAATCTTTGCAACAAACCTGAACTTATAAAATACATCAATATTTTAAAATTTTAAAAAATCTGTTTGTAATATAAGTTCATGTCAAAATGGGCAACTGATGAGCTGATTCCTATATGATCCTTAATTTCCATTATTTTCAAATAAAAAAAAATTCATGATGTTAAAAGCCACAATACAATCAGGAGAGATAGAAACAGACTTAATCACATGCAGAACTATGTATAATACTATTATATTTGCATATCTACAGTCATACTATTCTAAATTAATGCACAACCTTGCACATTCTAGACTCATTTTGTCCTGATGCTCCTAAAGTCATCTTAGGAGACTTCAATCACTTTGACCTGACATCCATTTTTTAAGACCTATGACCACAGAGAGACAAAGGAAACATTTAGAAAAGGTTGATTTCATCTTACTTGACAGGTGCTTTTGATTTGGCCTTGGGGTCTTGAGGAACATCCATGCGTGGTGTGGTCTCACTCTCAGGTGTCGTCAGTTCTGCATGGTGTTTTGCATTCTCTTCATCCTGAAGTTTCTGCATATACTCTCTGTGAGTGCATGTAACAGAATTATTTTAAACATTGTAGACTCATCGATAGACAGAATTTCATGTGAGGATGAGGACTAGTATGACTGCTCTTATTCTTCTCTTTGTTTTGCTTAAATTGATTGATGAATCTGGAATCCATGCTGGTGAATGTAGGATTGCATGGTGTCCTGTCGCTGGAATTATGTGGCACATTACTCATTTTCTTAACTGAATGACTGATACTTTAAAGCAAGATTACCAGTGGTTAAAAAGTCCTTAACTCAAATGCAAGCAAAGTAGCCAAAATTTTAAAAAAGAGAGAAACAAGCAAGAAATATAAGAAAGACATTCAATCTAGCAAAAGACAAACCTGCACAGATTTGTTTCACATATTTCTTTCCTAAAAAGATGTAAAGCTTACGAAATGATGGCATCTACTTTAGTCTGTTCTGTGGGTTTCATGTCTCTGAACATGGGTGAAAATTCCTGGTTAATGTAGTCGATGGCAATCCTGACAGATTCTGCCCTTCTCTGCTCTTCTACCTCTCGATCACTTAACTTTGCATTGTCAAGAATGTTGGAGTTTGATGATGGACTGATGCACCTACATATCAGCTGAAACCAAAATATTAGAGATGCTTTTAGGCTGCTGTAGGCTCCCATTCTATACACTATAGACTTGTGGAATATGATACTCATCAAACTCATATCCTCAAGCTATGTGTACTGTTATGGAACATTTCCCCTGACAACAGAATAAATGTGACCCTGTTAAGCAGAGATAGTTGAACATGCACATGTATTACACCCATCCACACACACACACACAATAATACCCACCTTCTCTTGGGATTTGACCACGCAGTGTACTTCGATGAGGATTGTTGGTTGCCCCTTTCCATCAAAACGTCTTCTGGCATTTAGCTGAATAATAATAATTGGATTTGTTAAGCACATTTTCCTGTGTGGATTCTAGTTCAATGTTCTGCACACAAAAGACTATAAACAAACTGACAGTCAACCATACAATAAACATAATTATTGGCAAACAGATAACACCATAACAAACAATGCATAGATGAAGAATTAAGAAATGAGCAAAACAGTAATTGTAATTGTGCTAGATGTTTTTCAAAGAGATGTGATGTAAGGCCAGACTGAAAGGCTTCAAATGTAGACACACTTTGAAGAGAAAGGGGCAGTCAATTTCAAACAGTGGGCCAGAGAAGGAATAGGAACCTCAGTTGAATTTCTCCTGTCTTGTGCATGTCATGGAGAGGAGAACAACACAAAAGGACAGATTCATTAGTTAACACCCCCCCTCCCCCCCAATAAAGTGTATACATTTTTGGTTATGTTATATATTAGATGTGTGTGCATGCATAATTGCATGTGTGTTTGCAATGAGTGTTGGAAATTGTCTCTATAGCTGTAATCTAGTACATATGACAGAAATGAAAATGACAAAATACTTAAAGAGAGGATGTGCAAAGATGGAAAAAAATTGTATCAACCTTAGCGATAACTGGTGGCTTTGTGAACTGCTCAAAGTAGCTGACCTGAAAGTAGGTGATATTTAACTCATTATTACAGTTTTGATAATACACTGGAATAATCATACTGTAGCATTTATATTATTTAAGATTTTGTAGTTCTTTATAGACACCCTACATATCAAGTATGAAAATAAACAATATTTGTACATGTACAAACAAAAACGCCGATTTTCAACAAAGCATGCAAATATCCATATATTTAATTGTTTATGTGATAATTATAGAAAAAAACTGTCAATATTCTTTCCACATTGTTAATCATCTAACAAAAAATTACATAAATTATATTTTAAGAAATGACAGCTTTTTTTAAAACTTTAATTTCTTTTTAGGAATGAATTTAGAATCACTTACCAAGTATCCATACGCATCCTCTGGGTTGTCATAAAACATAGAGTTCAGGACTTCTTCCATTTTTTGAGGCACACCATTATCAAGATAATAATTAAAAGCTTTCTGCTTCAGGTCATACAGTTGTTTAGCATCCATACTGTTGGTGTTTATTTTAATATAAAATGAAAAATCAGTAGTGAACTAAATATATATTATACACAGTTTGCACAAGTGCAGGGCGCACAGCTATATGGCCATCTGCTACCGAGCTGTTCGGTATCTTTCTTAAGTAAGATTGTAAAACAGTCGTTGGAATGCGGAAATAACTGAACGCAATGTCTGTAAAGTGCTATAGTTATTCTTATAATATCAAAGAATTCATTTTTTATGAGCGTTAGCTCAGTAGCATCTGTATATTTCCACCATGCACTTAATCGAAGCTTCCGTTGTCAAGGAAGTCATATCAGAAATCGTAATTGAATTCTAAGTTTTTTGTGACACTTTATGATATTAATTAGATATATACACACACAGAAGAAAAAAGAGATGAAAATGCCAAATAAATTGTTTAAAGTTTTAATGTAAGTTTATAAATATTATTTTCCTGGGTATTACGACAACCGTAACCCACCGTATCTCATGGATGCCCGACAACTAATGAGCGTCGTAGACGACGAATGTAGAGTTGATTCGCCATTGCTTCTGTAACGAAAACTAAAGACAGACACAAGGAGTGTTTGTCTTATGAGAAGCCGTTTTTAAGGAAGGATACAAAACCCTTTCTGCCATGTCTGCGTCGGGTGGTCAGACATCTTCGAAAACACTTACTGCTGGAAGTATGACAGGTGGGTCACAGGGAGGGTCGGGGTCTGGACGAGCAGGAGCACTACCGCTGCGCAGAAGACGAGCGAAGGTGACTAATGAGAAGAAAATCGCCGACGACGAATTTATGGCTGCAGCTATCGGAGATGTTGAATGGTTGAAACAGAGCCTACGAGAAGTCGGATCGCAGATCGTCTTCGACAAAAATGTAAGACGGACATCAATTAATTCCACTGTCCTATGTTGATTGTTGAAGTAGTGTGTATAGCTGTTTGTTATACAACGATGAAAAACATTCAATTTACAAATAAATTATTTTAACGAATATAGTTTTTTTCTGCGACCTTTTAAAGTATATTAAGTGACACAATATGCACGCATAATTCTGCATCAATAAGGAGTGGGGGAACAGTTTATGTTTATGAAGTTTTAAGTACATGTCAATGTAATACATAATATATTTTAGTGGTCCCTATTATAATTCATAAAATAATCTACTTAACAAGGAGTACATATATATTGTGTGATTTTTTTTCAGGGCCTTGCTGCATTACACCTAGCTGCTATACATGGTCGCTTGGAATGCATAAAACTGTGTATTGAGAAATTCAAGCAGGATGTCAACCTAGCCAGCTCCACAGGCTGGCGACCTGTGCATCTCTGCATAAGTAATCAGACTGGAAAGCGCTCCCTGCAGTGTCTGACTTATCTGCTAGAGAAAGGAGCAGATTCTTCCATGTATGTCACTTTTACTGTCTCTTATTGAATAAAAAGGACAAGAGGCTAAAAATAATCTCAAATCATATCAAGCTACTTCAAAACTTGTTGAGCACAATAACTGAGCCATGCACATAAGGAAAAACTTAGCCTATTACCTTGTTAATAAAAATGAGGGACAGACCCAATGGTTTTTATATCCAAAACTGGAGATAGCCTGTACACTTCAAATGCAGCAAGAAATGCAAGATAACAGATGAATCAAAGGATAAGAATGATGCTGCTGCATATAACATAAGTAATAGAGATGGTGATTGTATAGTGACTCTAAACATCCAAAAGAAAAATTAACATTCATAAATCATCTTTTAATTCATGAAGTTATCTAAAACATGGCTTTGTTTGCAGTGCAAATGATGATGGAATAACACCAGTTCACCAAGCAGCCAGTGAAGGCCATGTTCAGTGTCTGAAGTTCCTCATTGAAGTTGGTGCCAAGATTGATGGCAAAGATTGTCGTGGAAATACCCCACTGGATCTTGCTAAGTTGTGGGGACACCGCAAATGTGCAAGGTTGGTTTTTAAGTTATAAATATGTCTCCTGTAGAATATTGACAATTAGACATTGACAGCTTGAGACCTGACAGTCAAAAAGTAGGGAACTCTCAACTCTTGACTTAATGTCAGTGATCTCTGATTGTTGTGGGAGAGGTTAAGCAAACTGTTTACAGTACAAAAATAGCACAAAGTGAGACAACTGTATACAGACAAGTATCTCCGTTAGTTTGGGATGTAAAGATGTAGTGTCTATGACCATCAGGCAATAAAAAAAAAATGCATGTGATTGTTGGCTCATTCTGAAAGTTTTGCTTATTTGATGGTAAGTGGATTTTTATCATACAAAATATATTAGCCATGTTATATGTCATTAATAGCTTATGGTCAGAAAGAGTAAGGACTCTCAACACTTCATTTAATGTCAGTGAACTCTGATTGTTGTGGGAAAGGTTAAGAGGTTAAACTGTTTGTAGTACAAAAATAGTGTCTAGACAAGCATCTCCATTATGATGAAAAATGAGATTTGTACAAAATCAAAAGTCAGCATAGTGGATGGACAAAAGCAAACCTCCCCAATTCGTGTCAAAATCTCAATTCCCACCTGAAAGTTATGGTCAGTTGGTCACATGTGGTAGTTTACTGCCAGATTAATCCAATGCAGCTTATTTTGTAATGATTAAAAATAAACAAATTAGAAATCTATAGTAACTCTATAACTTACCTCTCTCTTTTCCCATCTCTAGTCCTCGGTCAACCTCATACATCACTACGGCTTGTCAATAAAAGCAATAGACAGGTGTCTCCTTAGCGACACACTAAGCTATACACCAATAATGAACATTCTTTATGTTGTTCTTCTGACCATGTTGTTTTATCATTTGACCGAGTCCGATATTTCTACATTTGCGCTGATGTAAAAAAAAACAAAAACTAGACATTACGTGCTACTGCCTATGTATCCACCGATAACATGCGTGTAGAATTTGAAGCATTGTTGATACTGGCATGTATCTGAATTATGTTGTCATTGAAAGAGTATTTTTTCCCTCAGAATTCTTGCAGCAGAGATGTGGCACCAAGACAAAAACAACGTAGCCCAGGAGATGCGGCAGCTGAAGAAACTCAAGATGCAGCAGGTCCTTCGAGAGCTGGAAGAGGAGGCAGAAGTCCAGGCAGCCCACCAGTTCTACGGCCAGCAAGCCTACGAGCAGTGGCTTTCCACTCGTGGATTGAGAGTCACGAAAACAGGTCTGGTAAAGACTGACTCACCCAAGGCTCAGGCTAAACCAGGCAAGAAACCTACCGTCACCATTCGCGAGCCTCTCATGAAACCGAACAGCATGGCCGTCCGAGGTCCCCAGGAGGTCGTAGCAGAAAGTGGCGCCATCACCATGTCAGTGTCAGTGGGCAAGAAGGTCTCCACGTCTTCTAAGCCCAGCCGTCTGGACACAGCGACCACCATGATGTCAGAACTCGACGCTGGCCTGTACGGTCATGGTGAGCAACGAGAACCAAGTGCAAAAGTAGAGGCAAGAACCGTCTCGCCGGATTACTACAATCCCAACAAGTGGAACTTCTCCCCGAAGACACCAGCACAGCTTACGTCCCCATTCTCAAGGACGAATACCCCAGGGATGAGTACACCCTGATGCCGAAAACGGGTGACGTTAAGTATTTTGATGGGAAACATGCGAAGGAAGAATCTGACAGTGGTGAGAAGAAAGTAGGAGCGACCGAGAAGAATTTGCGAAAACCAAATCTTCCACAGGAGGTCATAGAGAGAGAGATGTCGAAGGATCCTTCTCTTTTCGATCGACCGATTCTGTTCAAGCCGAGGCACATCGATGATGTTCACAAGAAAAAGAAGTACGCACGCGAGGAGAAGCCTCTCAGCGAAGCTCCGCTTCACCTGTGCAATGATGTCACCTCAGATTTAGTCAAGTTGAGTGTCCTCTTCAATCCACATTCTGAGAAGCCGAGTCTGAAGCCCCAGAAGTCCGCAGGGAAGGCCTCGCGCCAGACTTCCGGTAACTCAGAGAGCAGTCATCCGAATGGCCCTTCGTACTCCTGTCCTCTACCCGAACTACTCACAACACTGAAGCTGATGCAGAAGCCTGACCATTACCCACCCATTCGTGGCAAAGAGTATGACATCCGCATGGACAATGTGGTCGTCCACTGAATCTTGGCAGACACTAGGCTATCATGACCCATGACCCATTTTATCGTGTTTTGCTCAGCTCACTTTGCAAGTACTGATGTATTGTGTGTACACAATATTGTCGATGCATATTAGTAGTTATTTTAAGATCTGGCATGAACAAGTCCTGAACTCTTAGAAAAGTTTATAGTTGGGGTGTATCGGACTGTCATTAACAGCTTTAAACGCAGCAAACCCTTTGTAATAAGTTGCAAACAATCCAATCAAGAATTGTAAGTAAATCTTTCAACATCATCGCAGGCTTGTTCAATCGCCAAGCAACTCCTTAAATGATGTAGACCGAACTTGTCTTCCCTTGATTTTTGTTTCCTGGGTAATCTTTTTTTTTTTTATAACCTTTTATAAGATTCTCCCTTTCTTTTCGTCAAAAAAATAGAATTAAGAAAACAGTAAATGTCAATTATTTTTTAACTTTAGCACAGCAAAGATGAGACCGACGATCGCTCATCAGCCATGGCTTTAAGATGTCAGCTTTTGATGAAGCTTTCCTGCTCTCATAATATTCGGTGTTGCTTTAGCTTACGTGGATGTTAGTTTCGAGCGGTAGTGACGAATGAACAAACATATTCCTTGCCAAATTAATCTTATTTTATGTTCAGTTTATAAAATTATTAGCAATACAAATGGCCTTACACTTTAGCTAAACATGCGTGTAAAAAGCTTACAAAAATTGTATATACATTTTCCATTGTTAACTACGTATATTATGATTTTATTGGTGCAATTCATAATAGAAACTGCTGTTTAAATAACTATTTCAATATTGGTAAAGTTATCTGTGATACGTTATAGCTACTGCTGATTGTATACATTTTCTTTATATCATTTAATCAATACAGTATATATTTATCTTGATATAAGCATGCTGCTGAAATCATATATATATCAAGTTACACATTTCAGAAAAACCTATTACGAAATAAAAGTCTTCAGAAGGTGAATGCTGGTGTCGTTTCTGACAAGAGTTCAGCATAGTTTCAGTGATGAATGTATTTATTATATTTTCAAAACATTATAATCCTTTACTAAATCCATGGCTTGTCTTTCTGAACTCAGCAACTGTCTGTTGTCGTATTAAATGCAATTCCTTAAAGGGGCAGTAGATTCCTCCATGTATTTAATAAATGTTTGACTTCCCAGGTACAGGTATGCTTGTGGAAAGGAGTTGAATAACTGGCCTGAGACTTGCACTCGAGACCTCACGTGCAGCGCGTGTACCTCACGGCACATGGAGGATGCTGCGTGCACCCCGTCTCCTCCCTCTACCCGACCTCCGCTCCAAAACAGTTTGAAACTAGTTCTCTCTTGGCACGAGACTCGTAAACAGGTTGGGTGGATATGTATGATGTGCGGCTCTGAACTACACAGGCACTCATCCAGCTCATCATGTAGTCCCACGAGAGCCTCACCGTTCAGCAGAGCTCTAGAGAAGCACACCTAAAAGTACATTAATACACACACACACTTACATACACACATCAATACATGTAGGAATGTACATAACCTGAATGCACTGCACGCAGACAATTTTTTTTCTCTCTCTGTTATACATGCACAAAGCCAAGGGTTGGCCATATGTATAGCTCATACAAGCAACATGCTTTTCTTACAGCTTATATACATGCATGTGGGGCTTTCCCGCATGTCAATGAGATGCTCAACACATTCACAGCACCTGTTGCCATCTTGGAGCATGCCCATGTGAAGCTTGGTCAACAAGGTTTAGGGACTTCGGTAGTAGGCAAAGGTGCTTGTCATTTATAAGTGACAACAGCAAAGGAACATCTTTTCCCCAGCTTGACAGCTAGTCATTTGTCTCTCTCTTTCTGTCTCTCTGTGATGCGTTGGAGCGAGTTGTGAAAATGAGAGAGAGAGAGGGTGGAATAATGTTATTTGTCAAAGTCTACAATAGTAAACAACTTTTTCTTTTTAAAGGGTCACATAGGTCGTCACGAATATCCCAAGATGCTTCACATATAATCCGAGGTGTTCCCTTCGTTGTGACTTTAACTGTCACGAGTATCCGGGTCCTGTGCGGACGTTTTGCCGACGGACGTTTCGCCGCCGGACGTTTCGGAGCCGGACGTTTTGCCGACCGGCGTTTCGCCGCCGGACGTTTCGCCGCATTATGTCAGACAGAGAGAGCTTACTTACTTCTCAAAGAATGAAAGTAACTACTAGATTACACAATAATTCTTTATTTCAAACAAATTTTACACACAGACTTCACAGACAGTTCACTTTGATTGTCACAGATTATGCGCAACAGCTTTGAGAAAAAACATTGATACAATGGCGAGAGAAATGTGTGAGCTAACGGTTCACATGAGGAGGGATAGTGAAAGAGAGAGTTCACTGATACATTGATACAATGGCGAGAGAGCTAAGGGGCGTCACACACTTGACCGGCTAAGCCTAAAGGTCCCGCGTGAAATGCCGAAATGAAGTGCCCCGCGCCGAAACGTCCGGCGGCGAAACGCCGGTCGGCAAAAGGTCCGGCTCCGAAACGTCCGGCGGCGAAACGTCCGGTCGGCAAAACGTCCGTCGGCGAAAAGTCCGTGTACCATCCGGGTACATTCCTGCCCGAGTTTGGGGTTCATGACCTCATTGTATGAATGTCGATGTTAGCAGACATGAATCTGGAAAGCAGAGAGCGGTCATTCGCCTAGATATGCTATCTTGTACTGAGCTCATTCCAGTCATTTCTATGAACAAATGTGCCTTCGTGTAGACCTTTGAAGTCTTCTAATTCGACTAGCTTGCATCCAGCTTTGACATGCTAGTTTGCAGGGACAAAAACAAACAAACAAACAAACAAACAAACAAACAAACAAACAAACAAACAAACAAACAAACAACTCGTCAGCCCACAGTGTTTCCACACGTAAGCTTGTGGCAAGCATCTGACCATTTAAAACTTTCTCTAGTTTCTAAGTATCTCTAACCCCAAGCTTAGCAATGTATCCTGCAGTGGGTATGGGTCAGAATATCTCACAGCTAGATATTCATTCGTTATTTCTTTAACGAAATCGCCATGCAGTATAATCAGACATATTTAAATAAAAATAACATTATGTAACAAATGTTTAGCGAAAATAAGTAGACTGGTAAATGAAAGCGGGAATATTTTTTCTTGTGCATGCACACACACACATATGAGTGATATATATATATGAGTGATAACGAATCAGAGAGACTGACAATACACTACTTGCTGCCTTAATTCCACAGTGTGGCTCGTTTGACCTCTTTTCTTGATCTAGATTCTGAGTTCACGACACTTTAACTGGGGCGATGCCAGATTACGATGCGGGGTCAGGTACAAGGGTCAGAGACAATTTGAATAAGCTTGAAGTACAGCCAGAGGACTCGACACGCACAGAACTTTCGCACGTGTTAAAGGCCCCGTGTGCAATATCGAAAACAAACTGCTTGTGGATGAATTAGACAAAAAAAAGTGTTCCGCTTAGGTACACGTGACACAAAGGTGAATGATACACATGCACTAACACGTGTACACACACACACAAACAAGCTCAAATACATGCTTAATTGCTATCCCATTGATGAGTACTAAATACATTAAATATTTTTATTTTTTATTTTTCCAGTTGGGTAAATACAAGAAAGATTTAATAGTTTTATTTTCGAGCAGTCATGATTGGCAAACCAAATTTTTTTCGGTTTTCAGGTTTTAAAGCCTTTTTTTGTGGTTGACATAGGTGTGTGCACGGTTTGCACACAGTTTACTTATGAAAGTATATCAGATATAAGCATCTTGAAAACCTCAGTCGTCCCTTTAACTCGCTTTACACATTAACACGTGAATAATTACAAGCTACCCCCAGCGCGCGGGTTATACATGTAACCGTGTCAAAGTTCACGACCTGTGTCCTGCAGCCAGTGGAGCACGCGCGGCGCCTGATGCCGGCCTCGGACCACTGCCAGACACGTTGCTGCGGCCGTTCGATATTTACGGCGGATGCGTCTGCTGCACTGCAGGCTGTTTCTAAACAACTCATTTGCTCTCGGTTAGCAAAGCCTTTGCTCTAGAGTTCCACCTTCATGTGAGCCGCCGTGGGCTGCACTGAGCCGTTGGTTTACCTGCACTGCACGCCTCAGGGACGCGACTCACGGGTGTGTGTGCACCTGACCGGAAGATTGGCTTTCAGGACTCGTCAGACACAGTTCCGGGACTGGCATGGACGGTGGTCAGTGCTAGCTAACTGGCTGTGTTGACGATGGATCAGGAAGGGAGTGCCGACAGCTTTCTGCGGGATGTTAGCTCGGAGAACACCGAAGGCAAGGCTGTGGAGGAACACTCAGAGAAGCAGTACCCCGGGTGCCGACGGAACAGGATATGTAGGAGTATGTGGCTGTGGCTGTCGTTTTTCTCGATGGTAAGAGAATCTTTATCTCTTAAAAATTTCTTTATTATAATCAGAACAAGGCTCATTATAATAAGTCTTTGATAACAGGTGCTGGCGTTAGCGATATGCGTGTGTGTGTGTGTGAGAGAGAGGACTGGGTGTGGGGTGCGTGCGTGTGCTGTGCTAGTGCGTAGATAGGAGTAAACCTTCGTAAACGAGCGTAAAGCAAAACTCTAAGCTTTGTCGAGGTCCAGAATTTAACTGATTCATTCAAACATAACTAGTTTACACAGTAAGGATACGGTTACCTCTACAGCACGTCAAAAGAAGGTAATAAATAAATAAAATACAAGGAAGCTGTAGACACATCCGCCCAACTGAGGGGTGCTACCCATCACCGGGTCCGCTGGCGAGGTGTTGTTGCGGCCCTACGCTCCTCGAGGAGTAACAAGGACTAAACTAAACTTAGACACATCAAAGATGACAGCTGTCTTACAGGAGACACACGCTTCACCAAGTCCTCACGAATGTTGTTCCTACCAAATTTATTTTCAAACTGGCTTTTTGTTTAATTATTCTTAACAACCAAAGCATACCCGTTCAGGAAAGATGTCTTCAACAGTTGCCACCCTCGTATTCTATCACGTTTTGCTCACTCTACCACAGAGGAACTAAAGTTGATGAAGACCGGATGTCCTGGAGTACAAACGAAGGGAAGTAACTTGTAGAGAAATGATTCGTAAAACGAGTTATTGTTCCTGTACCGTTAACCGTTCGCAAGTTTAAAAAACGTGTACGGCGTGACTGCGGCTTGTCAATTGACTACTCAATCGAACTTTGACCTTTTGTTGTCTACAGGGTTTGGCCAACAGTCAGCGGGGACCAGCCTTCCTGGACATCCAGATGATCACGGGGACCACGCTCCAGCAGGCGGCATCCTTCTTCACCGCCAGCTTCGTCGGCTCCGTCGTCGGCTCTCTCCTAGGGGGCGTGGTCTACGACGTCATCAGCCAGACGCTGTTCCTGGGCGTCAGCCTGCTCGCGCACGCCGTCCTGACGATGCTGACGCCGTTCTGTCGCCTCTACGCCCTGATGGCAGCCGTCAGCTTTCTCGTGGCGGTGTTCGGCGGTGGCGTGAGCACAGGTAAAACACTGGCAGCGCCATTCACCTCGTGACACCTGCCCTCGTGACCCAGTGCACTCTCCCCATCCCCGCTTCCAGCTGTTGCGTGGCAACTGTGCTCAACCGATGGCCACTGGTTCGAGAAAACTGTAAATTTCGAGTTGTGGATATTTGTGGAGTCATTTGTGGTATCTGTGTATGGTTTGTTTGTAGGTTTCTTTTCGAAAACATTTCTTGTTCATTTTTACTAGTTTTGCTAAGTCCCGTGATTCAAATTTGACAGTTCAGTGGACCATTCCTGTCTTTTCTAACGAATCTCCAACCGTTCCTTTCAGCCGTGAACGCAGACGTTCTCCGGGTGTGGGAAGGCCGCGGCGGCGTGGCGATGCAAGGCTTACACTTTTCTTATGCTCTCGGAGGAGTCATCGCCCCGCTCATCACTCAGCCGTTCCTGGCGCCTCGAGACGACAACATCATCTTTGACAACACCACCTTCGCTCGACCTTTCCTTTCCCTTCCCTCTGAGGACGGGTTTGAGGTCATCATGTTGGACTGGAAGAACGCGAGTGGACAGGACAGCAGAGAAGTGTCTTAGAACCTGAGTCTACCGACGATAAAAAGAAGACATACAGCGGGAGCTACTCACAGCAGCAGGGTCTTGTCCCGAGTTTTCACTCGGGATCAGCGAATGCTACGAGCGAACAAACCCAAAGGTCTACGGCACCCAGGTCCATTTTGCTTACATGATTTCTGCCGTGACGACCACCATCTCGGCACTTCCGTTCTTGTGGATGCACCTGGGAAGGACAAAACAAAGGAGAAGAGGAAAAGACAGCCAAGGTTTCTGCCTTTGCAGCGAAGACGTCGACGGCGAGGTCGAGCAAAGATAACTCGCGATGCCGGTGGTCTCCCCGTGGGACTCGCTCACGTGACTCTGGCTTGGACGTGCGTCTTCTTTGTTCTGTACTACGCCGTGGAGAGGTCCTTCGTCTCTTTCCTCCCCATGTTCGTGGTGCAGCACCTGCGGTGGACCAAAGCCGACGCGTCTCTCTTGACATCAGTCTTCTGGACCTCGCTGGCGATGGCTCGCTTCCTCAGCATCTTCCTCGTGCGTGTCGTCTCCACCGTCGCAATTCTGACCTTCTGCTGCGCTTTCTTCGTCGCGTCGCTGGTGGGCATGCTCCTGGTGTCCATGGTGACCGCTACCGCCCATGCGCACTGGTCTGTCTGGATGTGTGTTGTGTTGAGCGGCGCTGCCAGCGCTGGGATCGTACCCACGACTCTGAGCTGGGTGGAGGACGAGCTGCTCTGTGTCACGGGTCGCACCCTGGCCGTCATCGCTGTAACGTCCTCCCTGGGTTCTATCGCCAACCCCTTGCTTCTGGGCTTCTTAATCGAGCACTACGGCGCCCTCTGGTTCTGGTACATTCTCCTGGGGGAGGCTACTGCGTCCGCCTTTGCGCTTCTCCTTCTTCTGCTTTTCTCTCAACTTTACCTAAGGCCTCGTTTTGGATCTCGCCGCCAGCGAAAATTGTTGGCTGCCAACCTCGTTGTTGTGAAGGTAGAGAAGGACTCGGGACTGGGAAAAAGTCCGAATGTGAGACAGTGGAAAACTGTGCTTCTTGATTAGCTGTTATTTTCATTTATTTGCTTCTGAAGTTTGACAAAATTCCACGTGTCAATATATTTTTTAAAGTAATTTTTTGCATGTGGAGGTGAAAGTAATGTAGCAGAGAGTATGGGTTGTCCCCGCATGCACAGCACATTTTAAGGTTCCTTGGAACTTTCCTGTGCTGATACAAAATGGGGAAATCTTGCAATCCCTCTTTCTCCTCTCACTTCAATGGTAATAAAATCGTTCCTCAAGTTAAACAAATAAACACAACACAAGCACCAATAACAATAGACAAAATTATGAAAACATTTTCCTTCAAAGAATCCAAAGGACGAGTGCTACATTGAAAGCCAGGACCGCCGCCAGTTGCCGGTCAACAAGAAAAGGTGAGACACCACCGTTGGTGGAAGACTTGAGGAAGAGAGCTGTGTTGGCCAGGCTGCCGTTGTTAGGGGCAGCATCGATGTTGAGCAGCTTGCACACCAGCGGGTAGATGTCCACAGAACGGATGGAGGTGGTCCGCACACCGGTTGTGGAAGTTTGGTCCCCGGGCGAAGAAGATGGTCTCATGGATGGCAACTCATTGCTGTACCCGTGGTTGCCCAAAGAGTTCCATTTTCTCAGATTATCTATATCCTGGAGAACGGAGGTAAATCGTGTCAGGCATGGACAGAAGTTTTGAATGTGTAAAAATGTTATTCATCGCATAAAACATAATCGAAATAAATCGAAATATCTGAAATTGGAGGATCAACAAACCGCCGTGAGCTCCCATCCTTCGTCAGCCACCACAACGATGGGCATAACCCGGGGATTATTCTTGTAGTGAAAGCCGATCCGGGATCTCTTCCTTCCGGTATACCGTCACGTGACTTAGATTCTTTAGCCTGTTCAGTAACTGTTCCTCTCGTCCTTCAGCTGGGATGATGGCGGTGACCGTGCCACTGTCCACTACTCTCTGGACCATTGAGTGGTCCACCACTGTCCACAAGTCTGTCGTCTGAAAGAATAGCCATAGAAATGAAAAAGTAGTTAAGTTTAAAAATTCAAGTTAAATGTCTTCCTCTCACGATTTATTTCTTTATTTGTTTTTATTGAAAAATTCTTTTTCTTTTTTAAGTGCGCTTTTTTCGTAATTCTCTATAGTTATCTTAACTTGCCTTTAAATACCTCGCTAAAGACTGGATACCTGTTAAGACTACTGACTGCATCACAGCTCACCCAGTTATTTTAGTGACACATCGTCGTGTCACAGCTCACCCTGTTACTTTAGTGACACATCGTCGTGTGACAGCTCACCCTATTCTCTGGATCGACACTAGTCATGCCGTGGTCTGATGTCACGAATGACATTGACTGTATCGCGCAGACCTTTGTGTCGATGGTGTCCAGGATGTTGCCAAGCACCTTGGTCCATTTCCTGAACCTGAAACCACGCGGACTTTGACATGCACAAGCTCTGCTTTATCAATCTCTCCGGTGATAACAAGTAAAGTAAAAAGGTAAAATGTACATAATGTCTCCACCTGCATCCTCTCAGTTTTGGTCCCTCCCTTTTCTCTCTCTGTATTCATGTCATGTAGGTATTGTTAATAATAATAACAACGACAATAATAATTTCACTTAAACTTGCAGGCGATTGCACATACATGACACAGACGTTGGCAAAAGAATTAAGCATTGTAGGATAGACGATTTCAGTGTACATTAAAAACAGCAAAGGTGGCAAAGGTGAAAAAAATCAGTGTGTATTTATTTACTTTTCTATGTGTATTTATGTTTATGTACGTATTCGTGTACGACTGTATGTGTGTATATATTATTTTGTGTGTATATATGTGTGTATATTTATAACGTGTGAGGACAAGTATTTACCTTTGCAGCTACTTGCGGCGAGTCAGGGCCGTACCTATGACCAGTGGTATCCGGCTCATTAAAGTACATCGCCACAAAGTCCATGTCATCTCTGTGAACCACCCTATAGCTGTAGCCACCCGTTCATGATAGGGAACACTTTCATTGTATTTGAACCATTTCTGGGGTCGGTGTTCTCGGATCTCAGCCTCGCTTCCAGGCCAGAAAAAAACACCTGTGAGTAGAAAGAACAGAGATTTGAGCACTTTGAGTTTGACTGCGACTTTAACAGCAAGAATTATTTCTCTCTTATAGGCCCTTGATACCAGCACTGACAAAGAAATATTATGGTCCTAGGCAAGACGAACCAGAAATATGCATTTGTCCGCCTCATCCACATCCGACTGAGCGGTTGTCACCTGCTGTTACCTTCACACCTTTCTTTCCGAGTGAGGGCAGGTACATTGACAACAGTGTACAGTTGTTTGTACATGTATACACACATATTCACACATACCACACAGGCGTGTCTGGCTCACACATGCATGAACAGCTGTCTGTATATAACTGTATAGCAGACCGCTCTTTCTATCCGGTTCCCCGATTTAACATCGTACCCGGACGCAAAAATTGTTTTCTCATCATGAATAAAGGAGGAAACTTGTAGCCAACCAAAACACATCCATGATAAAGGGTCAAAGAGACATAGTAAGGGTAAGGGTCAAATAAACAGTACATAGTAAGGGAAAGGGTTAAATGAACATAGCACAAACGTTTGCTTACTGTGAAGCTGCTGTAGTGCAGTAGTAAGATGTGGGATGAAATAAGTTTACTCGATTCTTGTGATTTTTTTTTCCATTTTATGCCTGTTTTCTTTTTCTTTTGATGTTTCTTCCTACTTTGCTTGTGATAGACAGACGACTTTCTTAGCCCTCTAGCTCATGAGTTAGTGTTGGTTAGTCCTGAGATATTTGGATTAGGGTTTTGACCAGTTAGCCGCAGAAATAGGGTTCAGGTCTGGGCTAGGTCTATAATAAAAGCTTGTGTTTACAAAATACGGGTGTATTTATACAGGTATAAAGACATACAAGTTGATTTATTTTTGTCCACCTTGTTGTGTGAAACTGTGCACGATGGTGCTGTGATTAGCAGGTGTTTATTGTAAAGAAGAAAAAGGTTACTCCCCTTTTACCCCTCATTATGCCCACTGAGGTCAACTTGGGTGAATTATTCATGACAGACATTTTAGTGACAACCTGAAATATTTGTTTTTTGGTGGGATAAATAATTTAGCCTACCGAACTTGGAACGAATACTTGGGTGTGCCCGGTAATGTATTCAAATCACTCCCCTGTTACCCTGAGAGAGAGATACCCTGGGCTCAGATCCTCGTCCTGAGACAATGTCGAGGTGACACCTGTTTGTAGGCTGGTCGTGGGGCTTTCTCCTGGTACACCAGTTTCTTCCCTATTTTAGTGCGAAATAACCGTTAGGTAAAGAACTTTTCCCCAAAGCAACAAAGCAACTCTCTTCGCACACAAGAGAGGGGTTAAGTAAGACAGTTACTTACCAGACTTCTTCTTTTGTCTCCCTGCTGTCACCCAGACAGGTTCCCCTCCATTCCACCAGAAGGACTCTGTGCTGGACTTGTTGAAAGTTGCGTTGCGGGCAGGATCGTACATTCTGTTGGCCACGATGCCATGGCTCTCCTCATACAGCCCTGAACACGGAGTCTCATGTTAGCCTAAAAATGGATGAATATGCATACGAGCACACTTTCACTCTCTCACTATCATACGTGCCTATAACACTTATCTAAACGCTACAAGCCTCACCTGTAACAATAGTGTAGTGACAAGGGAAAGTCTTGGTGACGAAGGTGTTGTTGACATAATCAACTGTCACCCCCGAAGCTGCCATCCTCGGGAAGTTGGTCAGACCGGACACTTTTGTGATGTAGTCCCATCGGAAACCGTCCATTGACACGAGCAGCACTTTCCCTGAATAGCGGTCCGCCAATACCATTGTCACCACCATCACCACAGTCGCCACAACCACCTGCATGTTGAGGGAGACGTCGTCACACTGTGATCTCCACCCGGGTTGTGGCCTCACCTCGCGCGCTGGGGCCGTACTCATCACGCGGGGACAAATTATTGTGGAAATCCGGGGCAAGCGGAAGTAGTTAGGAAGCGGTGGTAAGACTCGGGGAAAAAATTGGGAGAAAGTAGTCCCTTTAGGTCCCTTTAGGTAAGTGTACTGCCCTGGGACAAAAGAGTCGAGAAAATGGCGGCGTTTGTAATGGGAATGGTGATGGGTCGGTGAAACATCCAAAAGATCTACCTACAAATTGTTTCATGAAAACGAAATAACGTTTACTGAGCACGTGTAACATGACCTATGACCTGGTTGACCACTTTCTGCACGCTCACGCGCTCTCGCCAGTGTTTGTTTAGACCTGTGGCGACAACATCTGTTCGACCAGCTGTGCTGTTGTTAATGTTCGGTCCCCACCACTCCTCCTTCTTCCAATTCTTTATCGCCGCTCGTCGCGCACGTGGCGCTGTACAAGGCAGACGACAGAGTGACGTAGCACCCGAACTAAAAATAAATGGGAAGGAGGGAGAAATGGGTGCTTGGCGCCAGGTGAGCAGCCTTGCTTGATAGAGTGAGATAAATGCCTCAGTTGCCGTGAGTTGACAGGGTTCCTTCTTCTCCCTCCCTTCCTTCTCTCTCTACTGAGCCTGACAATTCCACTCAAAAACACTTTATTATTTCTTCTTCTCGATCACTGTCATTTCTTTACAAATGTGCATGTAGTAGTCTAGTAAATCCTTGTATAAAAATTGCGAGAGGCTGCCCAGACCCCGAGGAAGATGATTTGCTCCAGTGATTTGCCACCGCTTCGTAATTCGTAATTCTATTTTGTTCATATTTTTGCTTTTTCTGCATTTATTTTTAGTCATCATTATTATTGTTGCTTATTATTTCATAGTTCATATGTTTGTTTTCCTGTCCCTCGTATGCTGTCCATGTCTCGTTCTTGTTCATAGGCTCTAAGAGCATACTCCTTAGGAGTGTGAGTATGACCGTTACAAATTTTGAAAAAAAGAGCCCTTGATGGGAAAGCCACTTCATTCACCTGATCAATGGAAATTGTTATAGTTGGTGACACCAAGCCATATTTTGCTAGGTTTATCTTTGTTGTTTGACTTTGATTTTACCGGAGAAACATTTTATTCTTGTTTTCGAAGACCTTTTAAAAATAGAACGTAAGAAAGAAATCAGGACTCGAAAACAAAATAAACTAAACAAAACCAGAAGAAAGACACTTCTTTTTGGGGTCAAAGGACAAGAATTGTCAAGGGAGAACCGATTTTCTGGGATCCAATTCATGGTCGAGCGTAAGTCGTTCCCCTGGACAAAAATCAGAAATAGAAAAAAAAGTCTTGCCGACATTTATGTTATCATGGAAAATGAGTTCTGGATCTTTTTCGAAAACCCAAGGTGAGAACCAATGGTTGTAAGGAAGCCTCTCGTTGTGGGAGCATAAGTTTCTCCTTAGAATTTGAGAATTAGTACAGTTGAAATAGCACACTTCTTTGACAATTATTAAGCAGTTGGGTTAGCCAATAAAACAGTTACTAAAAGTTAAATATGACAAGACTTTATTAGCTAATCAGAGAAATACAAAAAATCCAACAGTTTGTTTCCTGAGTAATAAAAACACATGTCAATAAAATTTTAGGGAGGTCTTCCTCAATTTTTTCAGACAATAGAACCATATAATCAGAAAAATTTGATTTTTGCAAAACTATCTGACATGGAATAAAAGCAAAACAAAAGAAAAAAGAAAGAAAAGCAATATCAAGGACACTAGCAAAAATCGTAAGAGATCATTTCCTTCAAACAATCCAAAGGACGAGTGCTACATTGAGAGCCAGGACCGCCGCCAGTTGCCGGTCAACAAGAAAAGGCGAGACACCACCGTTGGTGGAGGACTTGAGGAGGGAAGCTGTGTTGTCCAGGCTGCCGTTGTTAGGGGCAGCATCGATGTTGAGCAGCTTGCACACCAGCGGGTAGATGTCCACAGAACGGATGGAGGTGGTCCGCACACCGGTTTGGAAGTTTGGTCCCCGGGCGAAGAAGATTGGCTTCATCGAGGGCAGTTCATTGCTGTACCCGTGCTCACCTAAAGTGTTCCCTCTTCTGACAGAAGCTATATCCTACACACAGAAATAATGTTATGAGACAGCTGATAGATTGGTCAAGTAGGCGCTAGCTTTATGATAAAAGTGCACGCAGATCATGATGCCTATGTTGCTGACGTCTATGAAAATTTTCACGGCAACATTATTACTAAATACAGGATATCTATCTATCTCTCCTAGAGTACAGAAAGATTTACAGCACAAATGACATCAAAATATAAGACAATAGAGGAAACAAACCGAGGTGAGCTGCCATCCTTCATCAGCCATTACAATGATGGGCGTGATCCGGGGATTGTTCTTGTAGTGAAAGTGATCCGGCATCTTTTCCTTTTGGTATACCGTCACGTGACTTTGATTATTCAGCCTGTCTACCACTTCTTGTTCTTGTCCTTCTGCTGGAATGATGGCGGTGATCACTCCACTGTCCACTACCCTTTGGATCATTGAACTGTCGACCACTTCCATATGTCTATCACCTGCAAGAACGGGAATACAGAGAAGTATAAACAATTCTGTGTTTAAGAAGTCAATTGAGAATTTTTAGTTACAAGCTTAATTTGGTAACTCTAATATCTTTTTGCACTCAGAAGAGGGCGAGGTAATGGTGAGTCGCAGCTCACCCAGTTATTTTACCTACACACTGTAGTGTCATTACTCACCTTGTTTTGTGAATCGACCCTAGTCATGCCATGGTCTGATGTCACGATGACATTGACTGTATCGCGCAGACCTTTTGAGTCGATGGTGTCCAGGATGTTGCCAAGCAGTTGGTCCATCTCTCGCACCTGAAACCACGCGGATGTGACATGCACAGACCTGCTTGTTCGCCCACCATCAATAGCACCCATGTGTTATCAGCTCATAAAATCACTATATACTCGCTGTCCACTTCAGATGACACGCTGATGAGTGACACTCCAGGGCTATACGATTACAAACTACAATGAAATGTGAATTGTTTATGGCGATATAAATATGGTGACGTAAAGCTAAATATATTAATACGAATATTAAGATAAGATAAGATAAGACTTTATTTGTCCCAGAGGGCAATTCTGTTGCAGCTGGAATAAGAATTGTAGCATTATTTGTTGGTACGTATGTATTTATTTATGAGAGAGGGAAAGAAACTCACTTTCGCAGCTATTTGCGGCGAATCAGGGCCGTACTTATGACCAGTGGTACCGGCTCATTAAAGTACATCGCCACAAAGTCCATGTTATCTTCTGTGAACCACCCTATAGCTGTAGCCACCCGTTCATTAAATGGAACACTTTCATTGTATTTGAACCATTTCTGGGGACGACGTCCTCGGATCTCAGCCTCGCTTCCAGGCCAGAAATAAACACCTGTGAGCACAAAAAGCACATTTTAAAAAAGATGAAATTCAAGTATGGAGACAAACGTATATAAGCTGTCTGTATACACATGTCTTCAAATATTCTAACAACATTCATTCTGTCTTTATCACTGTAGTATAATTGCATGGCCGAGCTCTCTCTCTCTCCTTCTCTTTGCCGTTGCACACAAGAGAGAAGTTAAGTGAGACATTTATTTACCTGTCTTCTTGTTTTGTTTGTCTGCTGTCACCCAGACCGGTTCCCCTCCTTCCCACCAGAAGGACTCGGTGCTGGACATGGTGAAACTTGCGTTGTGATCAGGATCGTACATTCTGTTGGCCACGATGCCATGGCTCTCCTCATACAGCCCTGAACATGCACAGACATGTAGCGACTGAGCCTGCATACATATATATGTACACACAACACACTTCACGGCTTCTTACTTACTGACTCAAAAATTGCTGTAACGTATGTACTCGGTGGCTTTAAATAATTAGCATCTCGTTTAAACATTAACTCACTCGCTTCTTCCTCTCTTTTTCTCATTTATATATATTAATATTTATTTCTGATTTGGTATCACATGTTTACTCTCCGCTTATTTGGAGCTGCGTGTTTACTTTCATGACCTTCCTACAATGCTGTTAGCTGGGACCATCTCCTTCCAACTTTCCAGCATCTTCCTTCTCCCACTCGGTTGAGGACGTAGTAGAAGGAGGTAAAGAGTCTTCAAGACTTAGTATCTTAACAGACAACTCCAGCAATGCCTGAGGTCCTTGAAAACGAACGATTTCAGTTTTCTGCAGTTATTTACATCCTTACCCAAGAAAGCCTGAGTGGAAAACAATCTATGAGTAAACTTATTACGATAACAACCGATTTTTTTTTAAAGCGAGGGTTGTTGCAGAAGGCCAACATCAGGAAGAGACACAACATCTGTTGTTGTTCTTTATGGAGACTGTTAGTTGTGGTGACCTTTCAAAGCCCTCAACAAGAACACAGCTCTTATCACTGTGCAATTTCTAAATTTAGGGCACAATAATAGGCTTTTTAGACTAAGTATTTATCAGTTAAAAAAAGGTAAGGCAAAGGTCATCCCCTAACTTGTTCAGATCATTGGGGGGTTAGGTGTTAAAGACCTCACTTTTCTCGGGGCAAGCTCTTACTTCAGGGTGGTGTCCATCTCCTCTCCCTCGCTGCTTACCCTGTCAGGTACCCATTCCCGCCAGCTGGGTCGACTGGGGGAAGTTTATTGCTCTAATCGGGCATTGAACCAGAGCTTTCAGCTCGGACGCCATCGCTCTAACCACTCCGTTATCAACTGCCCTGACTATTTATAGACTGGTGACTATTGACGCTGATGATAGCTTTGATGTTTTTCCCAACAAGAGGACGTAGATAAGAGTTGATCATCATACTTGTAATAAATTTATTGAATAATATTTTCACACATCGCACCCACATTATCGCAAGACAGTGTGTGCTGCATCTGAAAACCCCAGATTTTTTCTTGATAGTAAATCGTCATCATCATCATCATCAAGCGACAGCCACTAAACACCACAAGCCTCACCTGTAACAATAGTGTAGTGACAAGGGAAAGTCTTGGTGACGAACGTGTTGTTGACATAATCAACAGCCACCCCCGAAGCTGCCATCCTCGGGAAGTTGGTCAGATTGGACACTTTTGTGATGTAGTCCCAGCGGAAACCGTCCATCGACACGAGCAGCACTTTCCCTGAATAGCGGTCAGCTAACACCACTGCCACCACCATCACCACAGTCGCCACAACCACCTGCATGTTGACGAAGGCCTGCATGTCTGACTCGGGTCTGTTGAAGCTGTCGTCACACGCGGACCTCCACCAACAGACCGGTTTATAATCTCGTTTACCGAGGGGGAAGCCACTCGATACGTTTACACAGGTGACGAGTATGACAGCTGCTGACACCGAGGCTTATCTTTGCCATGTTTGCCCTTGTTTTTTTATATTTTTTTTAACCTCGAGTGTCTGATTCGTTTTGTATCCTGAACCTACTCAATGTATATAGAAATCAAGCTTTGGAAAACAAATTAATTTTGGGGTTCAGAGTGTAAACATTTCATTTTTGGGAGGGAGACAAGTTATAAAGATTGAATAGTTAGCGTGATGGCCTCTTTAAGGGAAATATTGTATTTCGTATCATAAGCAACACAACGAATTTTCTAACTCTCTATAGTCCAAGCTAAAACGGTATTATTTTTAACTCCATAAAGGGGATCCCTTTCTCTTTCTGTCCTGCCAATTTTGCCTCTCTATCGGTTACACTCATAGCATAGCGGAATAATATCGCCGCCATGACAAATATGGCCAAGGTCAAAGTTCATTGGCACGAGAGATCACGTATAGGGGACGATGGACGAGACGATGAGTTTCTAGACAGCATGCGTTATCTGATACGTAACTAGATGGCTTGTCCAGGTCAGTTTGTAACACGGACAACCACTCAGGCCTACTTGGAGTCTCCTACAGGCTCCTGACTCTCTGCGCAGTTTTGCGATAGGAGGAGGTACAGAGCAAGGCTTGTGTTTACAGCATCTTCAGTTTTAAAAACAATCATACCCACTCTGAAAATTGTACACACCGAGAAAAGATTAGATAACAAAATATTATATTCTAAACCAAAATAGTCCACTGAAGGAAACCAAACGGGGCTGTCACAACCACTTGTGTCAAGGCCAGAACAAAGCACAGAATAAGAGATAATGGCAATGACAATTCTTTATTAACGAGAACGATGGCAATGACAATTCTTTATTAATGAGAGGTAAAGTAAGCAAACAATAATTCTTTTCCATTTAGCCCGCTCTTTAAGAGGAAAGAATAATACAAGTAACTAAAGTAATTAAGTACTAGAAGAATGAGTAGTAATAAAGCTATGGTAAGATTTCACAATGGAGTGCAAGGTGAATATGTATAAAAGCGATTGTTAGAACAGATGTCCTGGAGTTGGGAAGTATCTCTGGAGAGGGTGAGATAGTGCTAAAGAAAGATAGGAGAATGGGGACTGCGGATGTGAAGGGTTTTCCGCCCTCCCCTTCAACAACACTCGCTTTGATCGCCGATCTCCTTGGTCCAGAGGATCCGAGTGTTTTATGATAATAATAATAGGATATCTGGTTGTCCCTTTGCTGTTAGTCGGGCGATGCGACTGAGTGGGTGTGTGAAGGTGTACGTTATCAAAAGGTATTCTCCCCCGGGCTGACTCTCCTCACCAGTCGTAGAATCTTCACACGCGCCATGGCGACTGTTAAATTTACTTGTTTGTATACTCTCTTAGATTATGAATTGTATACCAACGGCGTTTACTAAACAGTTCTGTCCTCTTATCTGTCCAGCTGATTTCCTAAACTTCGTATAGAATCTGATTTCTACCGATGCTTTACCAGTAGAGGCAAGCAGGTCTTGCTTAACTGGACCAGTGTGCATGGAAGTGTATTTTATAAAGAGGGAAAATCTCTCTGGGTGTACATATCTTCATACAGCTGTACAATATGTTTCTGGTCATAATAAAACATTTATTCCTCAAAAACTAAAATTGCTCTTTTTTTTTTTTTGTTTTTTGTTTTGAAGCTCGAAATATTTACTTGTCTTTGCGCTGTTATTGAAACCCTGAGATAGAATATATGATTACTAGAAGTAAAAAAAGAAAAGTAAATACGCCTATTTGTCCCTCAGAAGCTGTCATTAAACTTTTGGACTGACGTTCACTTAGATAATAAAAGTTATCCGTGTCCGAAGGGTATAATTAGGTGCATTGGGACTTGGATGTTTACATTATGATATTATGGATATGGGCGATCACCGACAACATCTCCATAATAAAAAAATACTTAAATGAATTTAATCACCAAATATACTGTTGAGCCTTAGAACATTTGTCACAAAAGATCGAAGCATCGGTACTGTATCAGGACAGTACTTGCTTACACAAGGAAGTGTTATTAGGGATTTAATTCTGACACCAGAAAATATTTTTACGTTCAGAAACAAATCTGAATGTCTTGGAAACGAGTATTTGCATAGCGTGAGTTTTATGTAAATATTTCGAACACGTCTAAAAGGTAAATAGAAGTGACAGTCGCATACTTTAAGAAAGAAACAAGCTATAAAACATCAAGAATGATAAAATACATTCGGCAATATTCTACTAAGGAATCTGTTAAAGTGTACGTACATGTACTAAAAGCGACCAGTACCCACCAGGTCTCATCATAAAGGTCTTTCCAGATGTCGCCAACGTTTTCGGAACAAAACAGGACAAAAAGTTTGAAGGATTCACTAAAATGGGTCCTAACATTGAACTTCATTAACTGATGAGCGAAATCATCGCTGTTACAATGAGGAGAGCCACCAAACTGTTCCCAAGATGAAGAGATGCCCTGCCAGTTACAACCGGGTCCTCGAGGAACATGGCCGTGTTGTCCAGGCTGCCGTTGTTTGGCGCCGGTTGGATGTTCAGCAGCTTACATACTAGAGGGTAGATGTCCACCAGGCGGATGGAGGTACCTTTCACACCTTTCTTAAAGTCGGGGCCCCTGGCGAAGAAGATGGCCCTCATAGAGGTTAGTTCATTGCTGTATCCATGGTCAGCAGTCATGTTAGTTCTTCTCAAAGTAGTCACGTTCTGAGAAAAAAAAATCATTTTTAAAAATTAATTCAGAATTTGTACATGTAATTACTTTCAGAGAAGAGACAGTAAAATTCAGTCAGTTTATACTTAATACTTAAAAATATTGAAAATACTGTTCGTTATGTATTCAACAATTGATTGGTTATAAGTTATCACTTTCTTTTTTTCTAGAAAACAGATTTTATTGTCGGCAATGTGTTCATGTGTGCTGATGGGCGATTTGTCAAACCTTTAAGATTCCAAAGTAAACAATTAGGAGAATTGTGATTTTTGAAAGAATTGCTATTGCCGTGCATTTGAAAACCAGAAAACAATATCAAAGAAAGAATAGACCAACCGTCATATTTTTGTGAGTGCTACACAATGTGTTTTATAAAATGCCAAACCAGTGAGATGAACAAACAATAAATTATGTGTAGCAAATACATAATGTTACAGGTATCACCAGTGACAAGAACCTAGTCACGTGTGACCAATCACTCAACGGATATAACTTTGTTTATTTAGAGAAAAACATATTGTATTTGTCAATCTGAACCAAATTGTTTCAACAGACAGAGTCGTTATATGATGGTTAAGATGACAAATAATATTACAAAAAGGAGTTAAGGATAGTAGTTCAGGGATAGTGCTTTGTGAACAGCTATGTTTTCTGAGAGTGTTGGAATGTAGCGCGCGCAGAACTGACCGCGCTGAACTGCCAGCCCTCGTCAGCGAGGACGATGACGGGCATGATGCGGGGATGATTCTTGTAGTGAAAGCGATCTGGGATCTCGTCCTTCCGGTACACCGTCACGTGACTCTGGTTCCTCAGCGTCTCCACCAGTTCCTGCTCGCGACCCGGGGCGGGGATGATGGCGGTGACGACGCCGCTGTCAACCACCCGCTCCACCAGCGAGCTGTTCACCACCTCCCACATGTCGATCATCTGTCACCACAAAAAAGTCATCTCTGAATTGTGTCATCTTAAGTACTAGTCTAATGGTTTAGAATCCTTCATCCTCTAAACTGTCGATTTTCTGTTTTTCTACACTTTACAGGTATTATTCCTGTGAAGACATTTGCTTCTGGCCGTGAAGATAGGTTTACATGCTATGGGCGAGACTAGTGTTCAGTAAATACTGAATACAGTTTGAAAGACTCTCGACTCATAGATAATATTTTAATGACAAAGCTATCCAGGTGTACTCACCTGTGTGGTCAGATTGCTGTCCGTCATGCCATGATCGGAAACCACGATGACATTCACGCTGTCACTCAGGTTCTTGGCGTCCATTGTGTCCAGGATTTTACCCAGAACACCGTCCATCTCCCTCACCTGCAAAAAATTTACACCTGCATGTCTGAAAAAAAGCTTGGGAAAAGTTGGTGATCCGGAGAGGATCATGCATTTGAAAACTTCAATGAATCTCGTATCATTGTGGCAGTGTCATCAATTAACTTTGTCATGTGAACAAGGGCTTTGTATTATACTCTACATCAGGGGCGGGCAAACTCCGGCTTGTGGACGTCTTTAGACCCGCCCGTCTTCCAAAATGTGAAGTCCACATGTTTTCATTTTTTTTTCCTCTGAGATTAATTTGATTGAAATTTAATTTATCAAGTACAACAAGCACAGCTGTAGTAATAAAGCAAACTGGAGGACAAGCAAATGTTTATATTCACCTTATCAGCGACTTGCTGGGAGTCAGGACCATACTTGTGACTCATGGTGTCTGGTTCATTGAAGTACATCGCCACAAAACTCATATTTTGCTCTGTGAACCATCCTAAGGCTGTGTTTATCCTGTGTTCGAACGGAATGCTTTCGTTGTACTTCATGTACAAGGTGGGACGATGACCACGGATTTCTGCTTCGCTCCCTGGCCAGAAGAAAACTCCTGCAAGAACACCAGTAACAGCAGAAGTCATCGAGATGGACATCCCGGACAAAAACATTTTTG
Source organism: Pomacea canaliculata (assembly GCF_003073045.1). Taxonomy (NCBI): domain Eukaryota; kingdom Metazoa; phylum Mollusca; class Gastropoda; order Architaenioglossa; family Ampullariidae; genus Pomacea; species Pomacea canaliculata. The sequence continues at coordinate 8,137,327 of NC_037594.1, read as the reverse complement.
TTTACTTTAGAGGGCTAGGCAATACAAAAAAATGTTGGGGATAAACTGAAGTTCTGAACTGTCTAAGACACAGATTCAAATCGGTTTAAACCCAGTTTATAAACGCTGCCAAATTTCCATGTCCTTCGTGAACGATGATAGCATGTCATCGATTCGTGTCTTCATATACTTTGTTTGACAAGAAGAAGGTGAAGTTCTGCCTCAGAGTATGGAATTGGATAGCTTTAATGAGGTCCAAATTTTAGAACCCAGAAAACGGCACAAGATTTTTATTATTTTTTTACAACCCAAATCTCGAAATCTGCAAAATCAACAATTAAACCATTTAATTTCAGTGGCAGCTGGTCTTGTTTCTGCGCGCGAATATATGCAAATGCTGTTCCACGTGACTGAGGTGTGGCTCGATCCTTGACTGAAAGTGTATGATCCAGTTTCTGAGAATGGATCGTCACTCGAAAGCGGCCACCCCTTTCTGTGAAAAGGAGAAGTAGTGCGTGAAGTAGTATCTCCACACCTCCGCCCCCATCAGCCTTTTCATTCTCATCCAAAGGAGTGTCTTAGGAGCTGACTTAAAAAAAACCCGGATGTAAACTCTGTTATGAGAGTGGAGCTGTCAGGCTGGCAGAGAGACGGATACACAGATACACGGGTACTTACCTGCTTTTTTATTTTGTTTTATCGTGGTCACCCACAAGGGCTCGCCGCCATCAAACCAGAAGGACTCGATGCTATTTTTCCCGAAGGTGGCGTTGTGTTCAGGGTCATACATGGTGTTTCCAACGATTCCATGGCTCTCCTCGAACAGACCTGCACACAGAAACACACAAATCACGCGGGTATAAATGCTGTTAAGAGTATTTTTTTAAACTTGCCACAAACATGACAACTGTTTCTATTTCTCTCCATTTTTTTGGTCTTTTTTCCACTCATTCTCTTTATTCAAATTTCTTCCTGCGCGAAGTAGCGAAACACTTCTAATCCTGATGTAACTCCAACTCAAGAGGTGGATAGCTCTTGTTCGGCAATACGGCAACTCATCCTTCATACTTCTATTATCTTCTCTCTTTCTCTCATTCTGCTTGGATGCTTTCCCCTTTTCTTTCATTTGAATCCACTGATGACATCTTAGAAACAATAAACATGAAAAATATAAACGAAAGATAAACTCGGTCAGAGACAATGTAAGATGTTTCAGCCAGGCCCATCACCTTACAGCACTCAAGTAACCTTGTAGTGACATCCATGTCGAAATCTTAATCCTGCGCAGTTATACATGATACTTCTTTTCCTGTATAGGGACAGACAGAATGTCACAGGTGACAGTCTCAAATAACAACCCTGTACAAATCTTCTCCGTGCAGAAGACTTATGTCGAAATTCTTTTGCCACCAGCAACATCTTAAACTGGGGAAAATAAAGCAGTCGACATGAAAAATTTTCTTATAACGATACGACAGAGATGCCAAGAATATTTTTGCCGGAAATAAGTGCGGGTTGGCCAAACGGTGTGGAATCCATGTGGATTGGCATGAGGTGCAGTTGAAAACGACAGACTGACCATTTACCCCACCCGAAATAGTCATATTTTAATGAGTTTAAATTCATAAAAATAGTGTGACTGTTTTAGCGGTTTAGTTAATGTTTAATGACGAAATAGACATGACCAAGAATGTCATAATGAAAAAAGGGATTACCATAATTTTATAGTGATATTCTATAGTCTTGTATTATGTCGTCGGATAGAAGTTGCCATAGCCGTATAGACACATGTATACAATTGTATTTAAGACATATGTAGCTGGCACTCTCACCTGTTATGATGCTGTAGTGACAAGGAAAGGTCTTGGTGGCAAAGGTGCTGTTGGCGTAATCAACTGTGACACCCGAGGCCGCCATCTTACTGAAGTTGGTCAGCCCAGAAATCTTGTTGACATAGTCCCACCGGAAGCCGTCCATCGACACCAGCAACACTTTTCCAGTGTAGCTGTCCACAAACGTCGACACCATCAGCAGCTCCAACGCCAACAGCACAACGGACTGCATGTTGCCCTCTTGCCTCTGCTTTGCTCATTAAGGTGTGGCTGAGTGCTGACAGAAGAGTCCTTTAGTCCCGCTGTGCCCAACTAACATGGCCAGCGATGCGTGTCCACCAATAACAGCCAGGTGCTTGGGTGTTGTGTAAGACTATCCACGTCACAGCTACAGGGACACAAAGGTTGTCGAAGTTACGATCACTTGCACCTTGCGAATCACGTGATATGCAACGAAGGTCATAACCCTTCTAAAAGGCAGACTTCACGTGTTATGCTGCTCATGTTTACAGCAGAGGTTATCTTAATGATCATTATTGATCAACAAAAGTGTACCTGAGCTAAATAAAAGTCTGGACTTTTTTCCGACATGTGGAGGACAGTAACCTTGGCGACACTATGTTTACAACAGACCATGTAAACTGTAAAAAGCTACTCAAGTTTTTGATCGGCAACTGCCATTAGTCCTCAAAAGTTAGTTAACGGTTGGCTGAACTTAATTATAGAGCAATTGTAGTAGGTTATGGGTAAAAGGTACGATCCTATTAAAGAGAAGGAAGCGAAGTTCGGGTACAATTCATTGTTCACAGGGGAATGCAAAATATTTGAGGAATTTGCGTCGATTTAAACTGTATCTGACTGGGGTAATCATGAGGTCACAGCATCGGCATTGCTCCGCTATTTTTGTAATTGCTGTCGATTGTTAGTTTATATCAGAGATGAGAATGCTTATTTTTGGTTATGCCAACTGTTTCATTTTTTTATTTTTTATTTACGAACTTTGAGTCAGAGGGTACTTAGCTAATGTCACAATCGCATTATCAGTTAACCGGACTAGTGAAACGTTTAAGAAACAAATATCAAGGCAGAGTCATTTGAATTAAAGTACCGTAAATTTCGGTTCATTGAGCGCACCTGTATATAAGCCACACCCACTGAATTAAAAGAGAAAAATCTCTACTTTTTCACAAATAAGCCCCAAGTATACAACTTGAAAGCCTCTTCGTAGGCATTTAGTCTCCTTGTCGGCAAGATGAGGGTGTGTGCTTCAGCAACTGATCTGCATGCTTCACGTGTATAATGCTTGGATTTTAAAATGTGAACAGTTATCACTGTAGCAACGCGAACAGTTAACACTATAACGAAGCTCAACGAGAAATCTGAAAAATCCGCAAACAATCCGCATCACCTGGTTTAAAGCTGGGGAAAAGTGGCCGCTTATTTACGGTAATGTAATTAGTTTTCTTGACAAATTTCTAATCAATTTATTTACTTCACTGTCACCAACATGTTCTATCGTTCCATTAGTGGTGTTGCAATGTTTTGGAAAATATTTCATTGCGTGAACGGGTCCATAACAGTCCTGTAGTCTTTATCAATCGTAGTCGTGCTTGGTGTAGTTTATGAACTGTCGGGCAACGGAGAAAACTGAGTTTAACAAAGTGCGGATAAGCTTAACTGTTAGTGCTATTGTGTTGAAAGAAAGAATGTCAGCTGTCATGCACTGTCAGCTAGGTATACGTGTCAGTTTGTCACCAAATTCGTTTTTCACAGCTTGATTTTCATCGTCGTTTGACTCGAGTGAATAAATGACTGTGTGCTTGCGAATGCACATCTTATGAGTTCTGAGCAGACCCACGACAATCATTAATGGTAATATGTAAGCCTGGACATTGTTTAAATGTTTAAATTAGAGTGAAGCCTAAAGATTTAATTATTACAATTTTTTTTTTTTTGGATAAGTGGTTCACTTTTTGTGGAGAGGGGAGCGCAGTACTTTTCTTTCACCTAGAGCGCAGCACAGCCTAGCACCGGCCCTGGCTCCATGGTTACACTAATGAATTGTATTCAATTAGCTGGCACTCTCACCTGTCATGATGCTGTAGTGACAAGGAAAGGTCTTGGTGACAAAGGTGTTGTTGACGTAATCAACTGTGACACCCGAGGCAGCCATCTTACTGAAGTTGGTCAGCCCAGAAATCTTGTTGACATAATCCCACCGGAAGCCGTCCATCGACACCAGCAACACTTTTCCAGTGTAGCTGTCCACAAACGTGGACGCCATCAGCAGCTCCACAGCCATCATCATAACGGACGGCATTTTACCAAGTTTGTTGCCCTCTTGCCTCCTTTTTGCTGACTAAGGTGGCATTGAGTGCTCGCAGAAGAGGTCTTTAGGCCCGTTGTGCCCCACTAAAATGACCAGCGATGCCTGTGGACCAATGGCAAGCGCGTGCACTATTTACGTCACAATGAGAATGTCAACCTGCAATAGCATTAAGGGGTATTATGTAACGTTTGTTGCCCTCTTTGCACACTAGGTAACGCTGAAGGCCATTTACATCGTTAGCGATGCATGTCGACTAACAGCCAATGGCATGTTGTGCATGTTGTACATGTTGTGCAACACTATTCATGTTACTTGGAGATAGACGGCACCGTCGGACTTGTAATCCCTTGTATCGAGCTGTTTCGCGTTCGTGTCAGGTGATTTGCAATAAAACGATAACCTTTCTGAAGAACAAACAACCTCTTCTTCTTATACTGCTCAGTTTGTACAGCTGAGGTTGCCATAATAGAAAGGTTAATCCACGAACTAATATCCCTGAACTGCTTGCAGACGATTTTTTTTTTCAATCAACTACTAGAACGAGGCTACTTGCTACAACGCTTCGGGCTTATAGTCATTTTGGTTTAGCGAATGACTTCAATGCCTATGTCAGCAAAGTCTGCAAGACTAACAACAATATAAAAAAAAACTAACAAAACTACACACACAAAAGATGGTCTTTACTGCTGCATGGTAGAATGCAACTGTGCATCAAATCTTTCGGTGTAAGTTTTTTTTTTTTCGCTTCCGCGGGCAGGTCTCTCCAAAAAGGAAGACAAGTGGGGAGCGGCTCTCGTTCATGCTACAGGCCGCCAAGACAAAAGTTTCAATCCATTGAGATCCAAGATTTGTTCAAGGCACTTTGAAGAAGAATGCATAAAAAGTACTCTTTGCGTTTTCTATTATTGTCTTTTATTCCTGGTCAGTACTGTTGTTTATTCTTTCGTATGATGTCCATGTCTCATTCACAGGATGCGCTATGAGCATGCTTCTTGTGAGTGTGAGTATGCGCTATATAACAGTCTGTATTCTTATTATTTATTATTAAACAGTGATTGTTGGAGTAGTACATTTCCCGAGCGAGATTTACGTGAAGTTCTTACAGCACCTACAGTGTCTGTGACCAGAAGAAGCTTCAAGCAGATTCCATATAATAGATGAACATGCTAGTAACAGGTTTATCCAAACGTTCATAGCCATGCTATACAAGTGCTGGGATCTTAGGTCTTACATTCAGGGAAGGACCTGTCGCGTCATTTCGGTCCTGCCCTCAGGCCGCAGACAGGTGTCGGTATTTGCAACAACTTATGAAGGGGACACAAATACGTACGTCTCAGAGAACTAAGACGCGAGAGGTTATTTCCCCTACATTAACGAATTCCCCAACTCTTACCTCCCCTGGTCAACTCTCTGCAGTGAAGAACGAATTACATACGGGCTTCCTTGGAGTCCAGTTGTTTACCTCCCGAGCGATTGCCTTCAGACAACTTTACAGTTTTCATATTTTGTTATAAACTGTGAAAAAAAATTAGACCAGATAGAACAGAATCTTCTTGATTACGGCTTATAGAGAGTGGTAAACTATATTTATTTTTGAAAATAATGAATTGAGTTGGTTTACAGCATATTTCTTTCTTATATATCCATATATCTGCCTTTATGACTTTCACTTTCTTCTGAACTTTTGTGCATTTGTATAGTCTAGACATTTAGTGTCATCGTATTGTTGTATTTATCGTTTAACCTGTATAATCGTAGACCTGCACAGATTAATCACGTTTTGTTATAAATGACTCCTTAAGTGTTAAGGTTTTTATTTTCAAACAGCACGATTCATACAAGCTGTCGATGGCTACAAAAAAACAAATAAGTAAAGGATTTAAAGTCTCTTGTTACATCGATTTCATGAATGTTCTGCAAGTAATATATAAATTAATGCACAGGAAGTAATGAAATAAATGAACTTTTAAATTATTTTAATGTTGTAACTAGTGCAGACGACCTTACCAATGAGCCATTTAGACCTACATTGAATACTGTGACTTCTACTTAACTCTGTAGCAAAGAAATTGTTCAATGACTCATTAATGTAAATAAGCAAACTATGGCACTCCTAATTATTTTGTTATCTTCTCATATTATTTCATATAGAGATGAAAAAAAAATGCCTGTAGGTTACATAAACATTTATTCCTCAAAAAATTATATCTGAACAAAAATATGGGTTAAATATGACATTTAGTAGAAGGAATACTAACACTTTACATTCAAGAAATATTATGTAACCACTGAGCTGAACATTCCAATTTAACATTTTTAAAATATTTTTTTTTAAAATAAAGTTTAATTGGCCTTGAGCACATGATGTATGGGGGATACCCAGCAGACATGCAGAACTTCCAGCAACATCAGTATGCAATGCAGCAGCAGCAACACCAAATGATGAGGCAGCAGCAAATGGAACGCTATCAACATTGGCAGCAGCCAAGTGACTTCTATGGCCAGTATGGACAGTACTACCAAAATAATGTCTTTAATGTGCAGGCTTGGCAGGTATGCACACTAAATTGTCATTTCAGTTTTTGCACCTTACTGTGTATATACCTGAAGAAAAGCAGGGACTAATAAATGACATTATGTTTGACACATTTCTGAGCAGCTGAAGTTATATCAATATTGACATTGTTAATTTTAAATGTAAAACTTTCCTAACTTGATGGTAACAACTCAAACAGCTGAATAAACAAACTTCCATCTACTACAATAATTGAACTAGCTAACATTTCTCTTTCCTCACATTATTTCGTCATTATTAGAGAAGTTCTCCCATTTATGGCTAGTATAGTCACAAACTGCAAGTACAATGGACAAATATTTGGTTCGAAGGCAGTATGACTGCTAAATCTATCCTCTTTAGTTCATCATCATCATCATCATCATCAATCATCATCATTCTCTAAGTATTATACTTAGCACCTGCATTTTCTCATTTGCAGGCATACCAGTTTGGCTCACCAAATGACTTGCAGGCAGTTTTCACTAGTGTTATGCGTAACAATGCAGAAAATGTTGTAAGTTTCAATGAAAAATTATCTGTTGACTTCTTGTCTCTTATATTTAATGAATTTGTTGATTGTAATTTTCAAGATCTAGTTGAAAAATCTTACTGACACAAAAATTCAGTTAATAAAAAATTCTGGTTTCTTAGTTTTTACTGTTTTCAGATAAAGTTCAGCAAAATAATATTCTTAATATTTTGCCTTTGTATTGAAATCTACTTCTTTTTATTTTTATCTCGCAAGAAGTAAATTATATATATCTATTATCTGAATAGACAAAGTTAAAGCAGTTAAAACTTCAATATTCCTTGCTGCAGAAGTTTTAAAAAAACAATGAAAAATAATAATAATTAGTCTGACTGTCTGTTTGTTGAATGACCAGGAAGTCCTAAACTTTTGACTTCTGATAGCTTTATGTTACTCAAGCTAATCACTTTAAACAGCAGGTACTGCTGGTACTACTGTTTTTGAGACTGTCAACATTTTCCGTGCTGTTTGCAGATGCGAAATGCTATACAAGCTGAAGATCTTATGCATGTGCTGAACAACACACCAAGTATTAAAAACTTTTATAAAAGTAAGTCAAATGTTGCAAAAAGTTGATATACGTTAAGTGAAAAATAACATTGTGGAGGTTTGTGTATGATCTATAAATGCTTTGGCAGGAATACCAGAAAACTTTATTGAAGTTAACAGTCAAGAGGAAGGGGAAGTAAGCATTCCATTTTTTTTCCCCCTCACAAATAGACTCAGGAAATATCAGACCAAAATAAGCATAGCTGAAATTTATGTATTCTGTGGATGCAAGCATGCAGGTGCAATTCAACATGAGTGTACGTTTAATGCACTACATCATTACATTTATTTGATTACACAGATTTATTCTCAGGCAGCCAGCTTCTGATAACATGTTCTGATTTGACTGTTTCAGTAAACTGGAGTCGAGAAATGTGCAGGTATTTTGAAATCCTTTAATCTATACTCATCTGTGTTGCTTTTGATGTGAAGCTGCTTCCTAACTTGCCATATTATAAAAATTGTCTGCTTTTGTATGCAGCAGTATATCAGCAGTCTCAGTTTCATCATTCTTTTTTTCATGCAAAATTAGCATATTATGCAGCAACGACAATAAGTAATTCAGCACATAACTAATGCTATACACGTACTTCTTTTACAGCATAATGCTTGCGATGCTGGATGTATCCTTCACTGGCATTATATATATGTGTGGGTGGGGACACACATGCGTGTATATAAGCTTATTTGCATGTGTGTTTGTTTATATATATGTGTGTGTGGATGTGGATATACATATGTACAAAATGGCATGCATTTATATAATTGGTCCAAGTGTCTGCAAAAGAGGTAGACAATATCAGCAGACTTTTTTTCCAGCAAATATCCTCAACTTGTGACAGAGATCTAGAGATGGCTTCATGCAGTGGGAAGAATTCCTAGAGTTACAGCAGTGCCTTGTGGCCTGGTATCATGTGTTTTGCCAACATGATGCAGATCGGTCTGGATTCATTGATTCCTCTGAACTATACCGTGTCATTCAACAGCTCTTTGGTAATCTAACCTTGGTTCTACTTAATAATAATACACAGCAAAGAATGATTTATGGCAAAGACAGTCACAAAATGAAATATGACTGTACACTCATGTGCATATATGTATACCCCTATTCATACGTACACAGACACACATATGGATTGAAAGGGTGGAAAGTGGAAGAGGAATGGAGAGAGAGAGAATAGGAATTTTAAAGAAAAATGATGCACATATTTATATATCCAGGGTATCGGATCCAGCCCAACACACTGACAACGATACTGAAGCGCTATTCTCGAGTAGTTCCTCCCAACAGTCGCTATATTGTTGCCTTTGATGATTTCGTGGCCCTCTCTGTCCGACTTCGATCTTATACAGGTAAATCCAAATTCACAAAATTAAGAAGCTACACCTGCAGCTTTTTAAAGGTGTAACTGTTTATTTGTAAAGATCGTTACATATGCATGTTTATAATACTTGATTTTCATACAAATGAGCAAGATCCCTTTTGCTTATCTGCAACAGAGTCTCAGTGATTGCTTGTATTTTGGTAAGAGTCATGGATGAAACAGATGTACTGCCGCCATTTCATGGTTGGCCCAGCATTAAGCAATGGTGTCATTTGAATATGAATATACTTGTTAATATGGTTTTCAAGGCTGATCCCACTATTTCAGCTCACTGATAGGAAGAAAATAACTGTTTAAAATCTCCTGTTATTTTTATTAAAGAAAGTTTTAATAATAAGAGATAATAAGCAATAGTTACAGATATATTTAAATGGACCTCTATAGCAGTTATTATTTTTTAATAAATGTTGATCTGTCTAAATAAGTTCTCTATGTAGAAAATGTACATGTTGTACTATCTTGCTTGTCTGACAAAATAGCATTACTGCAAGATACTGAATTTAGTAATAAAGTCAATTTTTTCCTACTAGTCATGGCTATCTTTGAAATGAATGCTTAGCCAATGCGATAAAATTTTTATGTGGACATGCACAGAATGGATTGTGTCATTAGCATGCAGCCACAGGAAAATAATACCCTTTTTGCTGAGGCAAATACTGCTGAGCAGTAACATAATGCTAAAAACTCAATTTTCAACATGAATATACGTGCATAAATGTATATATGTGTTTTTTGTAGATGCTTTCAGAAAACGTGATGCAAGAGAACATGGGGGAGAAACAGGAACCTGTCAATTCCATTATGATGATGTCAGTATTTTGAAGTCTTTACCACTCTCATTAAAAAAATGTTATGTAAATCCATGATAGACTTATACATTTTCTTAAAATGTGCACTTAAGAGTGCCTGTTGCAATCATCAGAGAAGTATCCTTATGGATTACACAGACTGAAAATATATCTTACACTCTCTTTCTCTCTCTCACATGCATGCACATATGCAGATACACACATGCATGCACACACACTAAATGTGTAAATGTATGTTTTCTTAGCAATGTTCCATCTTTTATCTCCCTCATGTAAATTTTTTTTTCAGTTTCTGCAGTGTGTCATGTGTCTATAGCAGTAATGGAAATACCTCGGTACTGCTTTACAAGCCGTCAAAAATGCTGACCTTATGATATGAAAACATCAAAAATTCTGTTGCTATGATACTTGATGTACTTCAATTTTTTTCAAACATTAAGTTCGGGTACACCTGCACCTGAAATGAATGACAAAAACAATAAATGTTGAACAACATATTTCTTTATTATAAAATATTCCTTATAATGTCCATGAAAATAGCGTTGAATTCTTTGAATTTTGTTTCAGCTTCCACTTTAAACATATTGCAATATTCATTGCAATTATGAATCTAATTTATACATCTATCGATACCATTTTTCTTTTTTACCTATTCATGGTGTTCTTTTCTGAAAAAACATGTTTGGTGAAAGAGACTGTATACTTACATATGTGTATTTAAAAGAGAGAGAGAGAGCATGAAAGTGTGCGTGTGGTGAATGTATCCGTGTGTGTGTGTGCCTGCATTTGCATCCAAAGGAAGGTGCATGTTTTGTTTTGTTTTATTTTTAGTCTAAGACTCTACTTATTTTCAGCTTTCAGAGCATGGTGCAGATTTAATGGATGTAGTTTATGTATATTTGAAGTTTTGCTATGTTTCTATCTTATAAGATTTCACATTTTTATTGCATTGGCAGAAGATGAGGGAAGTTTGAGAAGAAAAGCCAGATGTTACATGTAAACATTCTAGCATAATATGCAGCCAATGTGAAAGATTATATTACTGATAATTGAAGTAACAATCATGTAGATCATACACAGATGAAAGAAGCTTGCATCTTCTAGCTTATGTACATGCTATTCATATTGTTGTTCCTTGGTATGTTCTATGTAAACAGTCATAAAGTGAGCAGTAAAAAATAAAGGTGGAAACTGTTTTTTCTGGTCTTGGACTAAAATGTTTTGTTTTTTACAACAGCAGCAATGAGGAGGATAATGAATATTGATGGTGATAAGAATGAAAACGATGATGATGATGATGATGAAAATGAAGATCATGATAATGAAAATTCTAAGTGCATCTGTCGTTCAAAGTTTAACCAAAGCGACAAAGAAATGGAAAACATACAAAATATAAGACATAGCAAATAAGAAATGAAACCCTGAAACAGCACATAAATAAATTAAAAATTATGCAGGATTGACGCATTAAAAGGGAAGTTGAGAGAGAGGTAAAGATAGGGGTGGGGTAGGATATTATGCCCTGAGCCAGCAACTAAAGTTATATCATTACAATACTGCAGCAAAGCCCTGTTAACAAGTGCCACCTGCTGAGAAAGAACAGCTAGCGTTCCCAAGACAACACCTGAACTCGGGGTGTTCAGTCTTCGCTGTCGTGATGACAAGCACTTGACCGCTGCACCACCATACCACCAAATATGACAGGGAAGAGGGCAGAGAGACTAGGAGACTGAGAGAAAATGAGATTCTTACATGACAAAATGTCATTTGACATAAGTAACTTGATTAAGCTGTGTTTCATTACATTATGTCATGTTACACCAGCCTAGCCAAAGGAAACCTAAGCAAGCATGAATCGCACAAAACTTTGCTTTGTTTTAACAAGTAGATTAATGTTCCTAGAAAATTAATTTTACTCTAAATTCAGCTTTTTCCTGCATGTTTTTGAAATGTTTGTAATTTTTCCTTTTGAGGCAACTAGAAGTATGTAGGGTAAGCAGAGAGTCGAGGGGTTCTCCTGTTACAGATTATTGCTAGCAGGTATGCAGCGTGAAATGTATTCAGTTTTATTCCATAATGTGAGAGGTGTATGTGTGGATGGGTGGGGGATAAACTTACATCTCTGACCTGATCTTGATTACAGGATGTCAAATTACAAGTGTCTCCACTCCTGTAAGTATAGATCATTGGCCAGGTGAACCGAAACGACCCGTGTCCATAGTGACCCACTTCCCTGTCCTAGAACAAGGCCACAGCGATACCTGTACACACTATCACACCTTTTGTCTACCTACATCGTTAGAAGGTGATCTACAGCTTTGTCATTGCTAATGACCTCGACTTAGACACCAACAAAGATCCCTAAGACCCTAGCGACAGACATCGTTCGAACGCATATGAAATGGGGGGCAGGACTGACAATCAGATCGAAGTCGTCTGCAAAGGTGTTTTACCGATGGAAGTGGGAGTCTGATGCTCGGGGGGTTGGGGTTGGGGTTCTTGCATAATGTTCTACAAACAGATGTTGAACAGCGCAGGTGTTGTCATGACATCTGTACGCGGGAACTTATGTCCCTCCCAGGCCCGACGGGGAGATGGGAGGGTGTCAGGAAGGGCTGGTGTACCCGGGCACGCGGTTGTGGAGGGGGGGGGGGCAGCCATGGTCGGTGATTTTTGTCAAATGTCTGGATTCTTCTTTTCCGGTTCGGAGAGTTCACGAGTCACATTCCCACTACCAGGGATTTGTATACCTTGTACTAGGTAGTGAACCTTAGCTATGGCTATGCCAAATCATATCTAGTCTAGCCATTGCTGCTGTTGCGATCCTGATGCGGATATCCGGCTGCCGTTGAGCTGCCGTCCTTGCAGAGGATGGCTCTCAAGTACACGAAGCTGCTTTCCTCTTCGAGCTGTAACCTGTTCTTATAGCTATCTGTTTGCCGCTGCCATATTGACATGTTTTTTTTTTCTCTTTTCAGTGCTGGTCTCCATCTATATGCGCTCGCACTGTCTGTTGGTGAGGTCTTGCAGTTCTTTGTTAGTGTCTGAAATGGAAGCATGATGGTCGTGGAGGGTTTCTCATCGTTTTCATACACCACTTGCTATCGTGCTGTAGAGGCTACTGTCGCAGCACAAAGTCGTCTATCCTCATCAACGTGGGCTTGTTGCGTGTCCTGACCGACACTCGAGGTCGCGGTGTGGTGTAAACTCGATCTGTCGAACGCCACCTCCCTCTTGGCGCTCTACTTTCAGCTCATCTGGAATTTCCCGTCCTCCCCATTTGTTAGGTGGAGGCTTCTCGGTCGCTTTGAAATCCAGGTCAAAGACGTTATTTTAGACTTGTGGCTGTCCTAGCTTTTGGAGTCGGAGAACCGTTTCTGTCGCTCGCCTGCCTTGGTATAGTAAAAACTATGACGGTGGTGGTAAGGTTGTGTGACGTCAGCGAGGGAGAGGAAGTGGCGGTCGTTGTTAGGATTTGAATTCAAGTGATCGGTGGTAGTCATTAGCTGGATTAGTAATATATAATCAGGGCTTCTGCTTACGCAAAAAATTGCGTACAGTACGCATTAAAAGTTCGGAGGACCCCTTCAATTTTCGTCAATGGGGTACCAGGGGACCACTTCAAATTTGGGCTAAGAACAGATACAAAATTGGGTAGGTGTAGTGTCTGACATCGTAGCCCAATCTATTGTTGTCGTCTGCTACAAGGTGAGAGTTACTTCCCTTGCACTGAGATTCCCCCCCCCCCTTACAGCGTGGTTAAAATCATCGTCTCAGAAACGGAAAGAAAGTGAGCACCCCAAGTACAGTGAGCATAAGCTCATCACAGATGCTTGCACAGACTTCATGGCACAGAAATCTCTCCGTTTCTAACTAGACATTACAGTGTTTTGTGTGCTGAAAGGCAGCTGAACAAAAAAAGTATGTTGATGTAACCAACACGGCTACATTTATTTGTTGTTTTTTTTTTCTAGTGTAAAGGGACCCCTAAGAGTTAGCCTGGGACCCCTTAGAAACCTGAAGAAGGGGTCCCTGGGACCCCAAAGAATTTAGCCTTAGCAGAAGCCCTAATATATATTTATTAGTGATTATATATACATTAGTAATATATATATACATTAGTGATAACAATCAAGATGGCTATGATCAATGTCCAATCATATTGCAGCAGCTCACACTGGGATCGAGCTGACGTCATCGAAGGACGAGACTCCGTTGAAGCAAACGAAAGAGTCCCGTGTAATTTCTCTCACTAAACACAACATCCTGTAAAACATTCAACCTTTTCCGCATGAACAGACACAAAAATAGACGAGATTCAAACTGATAACACTCTTTACGAGATTCTAAGCAGTTTTATTTTCTCCCTTTACAATCCCCTTAAGGCTGCAGTGCCTATGTGGAAGGACTCGGTCGCTTTTTCAATGCGTCAGCATACTTTGTGAGTAGTTCTCTCCTTTGATCGCTGATATCAGCACCGAAAAGAAGATCCGCGGACTCGTATGTGTTGATCATAAAACAATAGATTCTTGAACAGATCGTGTAGTGTCTCGTGAGGCCCGGGGCCCATTGCCATTGTGGCTGCGTCTCCTTTCAGTGAACGGCCAACAGTATCCAGCACAGTGTCGTCCAGACGGTCCAGTGGACTGTGAACAGTCTCTAGCACAATGTCCGTGTCCACTGTCAGACACACTTACTCGTACTAAGAACCCTTGTTGTTTTTCTGTTGTGCTGCTAGACAGATGTGTCAAATGTAAAATGAAGTCAGTGTTTTGATTTGCACCACAAACGCGGCCATCTTGAAAGTTAAACCAGAAGTCTTCATCCTCCGGGTAAATTGCAGTTATAATTATTACATAATATTTTTCTAATATTATGTGAAATATCCTAGAAATCTTAAGATTAGAATTTCTGCTACCAAAAGCGTATTTTGGCAAGTATGTCTGCCTTACTATTTTACACCCATAGTCCTTTGCACGGGTGTACTTATAACACCCCCTGGCAAGCCTGCTGCGGGTGGCCTCGTAATGTGAGAGGAGAAGGGTGAGCAATACTACACTACAAGCATAATGTTGCACGCGCAGTTCTTGAATACACTACGGCGCGTGTTTACTCTCACGGTCGCTGTTGTCGACAAGATTTATTGCCCCCCAGCATGTAAAGGTGGTGCTCCCGTCTGCCAGCTTATGCAATCTCTTTTTTGTCAAGTGCTGGACTTTAGACGTCTCGATCTGTTTATTTCCACCTATAGGTAATCAGCTTTCTTTGTTGTGGAAACACCCGCCGGCGTCCGCAATGCCAGGTGTGCTTTCCGGTTTACTGCTGATACAAAGGAGGCCGAGATCAAAGGCAAGACAGGTGAAGGGCAAAACTCACGTGTCCAACGCTGTTGGCAGGCAACCTCTCCGGTGTCATTTCTTTACTACTGCCCTGCAAGAAGTAAATTTTATTTACTACTTTGTCTAGTTTGTCTGCTAAAGCTCAAAGGTCAACTTTAGGACATGATCTGAAAAAAATCATTCACCAAGTGACGCACCTTTTCTTTTCGTTGTCGTAACTTCCTGTTTGTGGTGGAAAACATCACCATTCGAGGACGTAGGGAATGGAGTTATCACCGTGATCAATTTCGCTGTGGAGCGGTTTGAAATACCGAATACTACATACGGGACTAGTTTGCTAATCAAAGTTCATCGTTCAGCATCGTCAATGTTTCGTAGGCTCCTGTAGTTACGAAGCGAGGGTAAGGGTTGTTCTGATGCAACATGGGGAACGAAAGGATAAGCTTCTTGTTTCCGAAATTATAAAGGGGTGTCCAGACCAGACAGACGTTGTATTATACACGAAGCCCTAGTTATAAAGAAATGATAAAGATATACAGGGGTAAAGAAACACCAGGTGTTTGGACACAGTGTCTGGGCATAGCTTTGTAAGAACGAGAACAAGACACTTGTCCGTTCCCCAAGTAGCCCGAGAGTAATGACTTACTTTCGTTCTTAATTACGGCCCCTGAAGGTTTCATTGCTGCTCAAGGTGTCTCCGACCATGAACGTGAGGCTGAGAACTTTGCCTCTTAATAAGGAGCAATTCGTTGTACTTAAAATTACCAAAAGTGAAAGAAATCTTCGTCGAGTTTAGATGCAGTAGTTGTTTGTACACAGATAACACATTAACCTAGTGTTTGCATCGAGCGTTTGATGCACGCTCCTGATGAGCAAGTTTCTGCATCACATACATCGCACATTTATTATGATTATTATTATTGAAAGATGTAACGTGAAGCGTTGTGGATCGTGGTGTGGATGTGAACTGTTGTCACTGTCGTCGGCTCTTACATCAGACTGCAGGTTGTAGCAGTCGTGAAGAGCATCTGTAGGTAGTTTGTAGTCACGCCTGAGCGTGTGATGTATTATTCGTATGCCCACTCGCCTGAGGCATCTGTGCACACACGAATAGTTCGGTAACGATCAGTGTGACGTGTGAATAATCAGATGGTACGACATGAAAGGAATATGAAATGTCAAATAATAGTCGATCTTGCGGTCCCAGCCCTGTTCTCCCCCCTCTTACGTCAGCGGCATGTGTCTGCAGTGGGCTGTGGTTGTAGTGTCGACCGTGGCGGTGACAGAAAGAGGTGGAAACAGATGTATGTCAGTTGAAAAGAACTCGCATGACACCAAGACAAAGCCAGAACTGAGAAAACACACACTACATGCACCATGCCACACCTGGAGTCACGCACGAAGCATTCTCTCTCCTCGCGCATGCACGCGTGTTCACACCACGTGGTGCGTTTGTTCAACACGAGACAACACGGCTTTAAATCATTCCTTTATTTCCATACTCAAAGCCAGAGTCCGTAGGCAATGATATGAGGCAGCATGATAACAGTCAAACCATAATATTGTTTGTACAAGTTCACATGAAGCACGCAACTCTCAGTCCCCGCGGGCAGCCGAGACACACAGGTTGAAGCTGGTATTAACAGAAGTACAACGTCAGAATGAAATACAGCAACGTCCCTGCGACGACGTGGGGAAACATAGAGCACATACTCCAACACAACACAACCATTCTGTTTACCAAGGTTTCTACTACTCCAAAACCCTACCCCATATGGTGCACACATCTTTTCTTGTAAGAGCATCAGTCTTGTCCCGTCCCACTTAAACAAATGAAATGTGTTTGGGGAAATAGCTATAATGTGAGCCATTACAATGAACCTTACCATTAGTATATCAAACACCATTTGATTAAAAAAAAATTCGATACTTCTAGTCGCCGGCGAAGGCAAAATAAAAGTAGGGTTTAACGTGTAAAAAGTAAGAACTTTGCTTAAATCCACAGCTACCCTGATGGCCATGCCGCACGTGCCCTGGGTACTTCGTTGCCCGTTGCTTCAAACCACCTCGGGCAACAATAACACCAATGTCTATATCGTGTCCTAAAATGTCGGTGTCTACTACATGCCCCCAAACGCCACTGTCTACATCATGCTCTGTACATGGAGGTGGGAGGATGTTGGTAAAGGAGGAAATTCCATGAAAACTAAATAATAGTCTCATCTGCCTCTACGAGTCGCATCGTCTAGGCCCGGCCGACCTTTCTGCTACACACACCATTTACACACAAGGCATGTACAGAGTTCTCTTTATGTCTGAATATGAAACGCAGTTACGAGATAACGCATAGCAAAAGAAAGAAAGGAACTAACTGCCTGCCGCCAAGACATCGTTCCTCTTTCGTGGCACCTGCTTGTTTACTAGGAAGTAAAAGCTTCACCGACAACTACCTTGTCTTCCCACTAATGACACTTTGTGACAGCTACTGAAAGAAACCTTTACATCACAACACTATCACTAGTCCCACCTCCATCGCCTCATTCCGGCACAGAGGAAGGAGAGAGCAATACAGGCGTTTCGAACAATCAACACTAGACGCAAAGGTTATCTTTCTATCATTTTGTGTTTCCTTCCTTTAAATGTTAGGACCACCGCGTCGACGAGCAGTAAAAAACGAAATAACAATAAAACTAAATCTTCGCCATCAGAAACCAGCGGGATGTAATCAGATGGCGCTGGTTTTAAAGCTCGTACAGGACGCGCTTAACGAGCCAGACGTTAGAGCCGGCATAACAAGCGGAATGGTCGACTGTCACGAGAATTTAAGGCTGAGTGGAATTCACACACACACACACACGGAACAGCTAAACAGACTGTTACTTCTCTTCATCTTTTGCCCAGTGGCGCCACAAAATTCGCCCAGGTCACGGATCTACATACGGACAGGACGACCCAACGTTGGCGAGAGGTAACAGAAAGGTCCGTTTGCGCATGCGCTGTTATCTTTTGGGCTTCGCCGAGCGTGAAGACCATCTGGACTTTACAAACCGACCTTCGAGGGAGAGCGAGAGTAAGTGTGCTATGTTAAAAAAAAAAACTGTGGACCCACCAGCCTCCCTTCAGTAGATTTGTTTATGTAAAGACATGTTATAGAACAATCGCTAGAAAGGACTGAAAGAAATGCAAAGGAATGAGCGTTGTCAGAAATGCCTTTTCCTCATTTACAAGTTATCTCCTCTCGTCGTTTTCTCCTTTTCTTAATCTTCTTCAACGACAACGTGAGCCAGATTAACTCCTACGCTCTTCCCTGTACCACGATTTTGTTTATTGAACAAAATTATATAACAGAGTAATAAAGCTAAAAATAAAATCTGTCCAAACTCAAATCATAAATTAATAACTAAAGCGTCGTTAATGCAGTTACTTGCACCGGATATTAGTTCATCCTTCTGAAACCTGCTATACTGTTATAAATTAATTTACAAAAAAGCTTTACTCTGCATACAATTACAAGGAAGCTCATAAGAAACATTTCTCTAAAAAATAGGAACACTCAGACAAATTAAATACAATGAGCGCGTCTGGAATAGAAGACCGATTGTGAACGTTGCACGAAGGACAGTAAATGCACATCTGCTTTAAAAAAATCCCATACTACAGTGAATACGAGAAGTGGCTTTGAATTTGTTTGGTTGTGTAAAAGGATATCGGATACAGTTAATGGACCTTTTGGTAGCTAAAGAAGAAAAAGTGTCGACAGATTGTGAAATAATTACGTGTAGCTCTAAGGTTTCACTTGAATAATTAAAACATTGAATCTTCGAGAAGTGGTTACAAACAATTGAAATAGAACATGCTTAAATAAATTTATTGGCAAAGCCTACCATGAAAATGCCCACTGTGACATGTTTAAAGACATAAGTATAAGCATAAGATCAGGATGCGAAGAATTTCACCTACAATGTCCATGGTAAGCAATGTTATTTATACCAACACATAAGAAAGAAGAATGGGAAAAAACAAGACACAAGAGAGAGCCGAGAACTAATTAGATAACTTCAGATCACAAGGTCACATGAGAAGAGACATAGCTGAAAGTTTAAAATTAAAATGGTGTACTATGGCCATGCAAACTTTAAAAAACAACCACCCCCTAAAACAAAACCAACAGCAACCAATCTAAACGCAAAGAATATAAATGAAATTTTGAAACTGCGAAAACGCAATCAATAACAAGTCGTCAAATAAAAAGATAACAACCGGTGATAACAAATGAAAACACTATGCAGGAATAACTGAAATAAATTAAAGAAGGCAACTGACTGCAATACTCTCTGAATTAGGCACGATTGGTACACATCCCTTATGTAAAAGCCTTTAGTATAGCCCCAGTCCCTAATCTAACATTTGTCAGGAATTTTGCATTAAGAGAAAGCTGCTTAGAAAGTGAAATGTGATTACCACATTCATTAGCGGTTTGTGGAAGAACAATATTCCATTCTGTTGTTAACAACTATTACATTTTGTAGGCGTCAACCATGCCCATGCCCTCCCTCAAACACTTCTTAGAGAATTTCTTCCTGTGACTTCTCAGTCACACAGAACTCTGACAACACGGGTAGAAGTATAAAATGTCATGGCGTGCTATAGTGAAAAAAGACAAAATCATGTATCTCGCAAAATGAATGAAAATTTCGACGACATACGAACATGCTCCAACTTTAAAACAAACAAAATCCTTCTTGGTATCTCGAGGCAAGTGGAAAGGAAAAGAGCTGGAAATGATGAGGCGAAAGATCTCCTACACACACGCACTCGCGCATTTACAAAATTTTGGAAATAAAACACAACTCTCATACGAACTATTCATGTTTAACGTGTTCAGGCACTGCAGGTCCATCAGAAAAATACTCAATGTCTTTATAAGTAGCTCACAACCACCTCAAGCCCCCCAACCCCTATAATAAGAGCTAAAAAATAAAGTCTCTAAGAAATTTAGAACAGTCTGAAGCGAAATGAAAAATAAACTGTTACTAGTCAGTAATCGGGAGGCCACAAACATTGTTACTGCCACAATCTCCCCAATCAGAAAGCTTTTCAGCTTGAGTAAATGGTAAAAGAAATTAATTTTTTCTGACAAGATTTTTTGAAAAGTCCACTGACTGCTAAACGATTGTCGGAAAAAGAAACAGACATAAAGTTATTTCAGGGGAGAAAAAAAAACCAACCAACCAGAAATAAGGTCAAGATAATCGGGAAAAATCCATGTTATTCATTCGGTTAATCATTTTTTTTTTTAAGAAGAAAGATTTTTTTTACCTATTTTGCTTTTTATAAAAATAACTATGCGCTGACCGCTTCAGCCTTATCTCACCAAGCTCTTCCCCCTCGTGAAAAAGAAAACATACACACAATCTATTAAGGCCACAGGAATATAAGGGGTAGCAACTCTTGCCAACGTTACCACCACGCTTATCGTATCATCCTTTTTCTTTGTCATCATCATTACCACAGGAAAAAAATCGTCTGGCCATCGCAAATAACGCATCGAAAAGAAAATCCACCTGTAAAACAAACACTTGAAGGTGAAAGACTTACAGACACAAGGACACGATGCTCGTGAACTATTTTAAACCATCTCCAACTTTTCTGTCAAGTCAAAGCCTCACTCAAGCAAGAGCAACTAAGAGCTAAACAAAAGAACGTTTCGAGAGTACGGTGCAGATTAAGTTGAACTGGAAAGAGTGCATGAAGAAAGTATGACAACTACTGCAAGGGGTCGATAACTACAAGCAGCTACAGCCAGTTGCTCGCTAGGAAGCCAAGCAAAAGGGAGGTAACAAATACCCGATCGTTCAGCTGGCAAGCAACGTTTTGTCTGCAAGCTGTTTAACGGCAAATTATTTCAAATCCTTCCCGACAAAATAGGTTCCTTGCTTTGATGTTTTTTTTTATATCTTTCTCGTTAGAGGTAGTTTCGTCAATATAACAACGGCGACACGCATGCGAGCAAAATAAATCCGTGAACCCTGACCTCATGCAAACAGTCACCCAAACTGTTGTGACTTTGTTGTTTGCGAACACACTGGAGGTCTGTTAAACAAAAATCTCCTAGCTTGCATCAAAGCTTTGCTGTAAGCAGAATTCGCGGTTTCACTTGTTCGCAACGTTCGCAGGTCTTGGGGCAAGCTTTGGCGAGAAAATGGACGACGACAATAACAAGAGGCGACAGTGGACCGTCACATGTCACTGTTCAGCAGCTAACAGCAAGGAGAGTGATTGAACTAGGGGCGACAGCTTTCTAGGAAGAAGTTCGCAAGAACTAACTGGGCAACTGCACGTCCGTTTGTGGTGTGGTCATGACCCTGTACAAACAAAAAACTCTCGCCTAATAGACACAGATCGACATCTTGTCAAAACCTTGCGAGTATTGATCCTAAAATTCGATCAGCGTGGTCTGATCAGCCGAATCGCTTGAGTGAACCGAACCGCGAGCTGAGTAACGTTATCGGGTCCGCTAACCATTAGAAAGAATTGGTAACACTGGAAGATGAGGTTTAACATTGGCTTTTCTGCAATTAAACTTTTCTAATTACTTGTCTATCTAAACTTTTATCAATTTATTTAAGTTAATCACGCGTGAGGGAGAGGCTCGTTTCGGCACACCTCCACCTCGTGAGGCTGTCTGAACACAACGATGGGAGGGAGCGGGAGGGACTCGCATGCGTCAAGCTTCATAACCATGTAATTAATGACCACGAGCCCGCGGTCTACAGTCCCCGCCCGAAAAAAAAAAAAACAAGCCAGGACCTAAAAGTGCTGCATCAGCTACAGCAGAAAAACAAGAATAGAAATGTTGCTGCAAGACGACAGTCAATGGAAAAACCAATTTTCTGGTGAGCAACAAATGCATATTTACGTCCCGCGTTTGTTCAAAATGAATTTGTTTTCTCACTGATGTTACTGAAGATCTCCTGCAACGCTCTTCATCTCTTACAGGCTGAAATATTCCGTTTACCGCAGACAGCTCTCACACAGGTTGTTTCTATTCACGCCCACCACCATTATTATTGTCAACGGATATTATTGTGATATATACATGTATGCATGCATGTGCTCCTCTATTTTTTTCTTTACCCCGGAGGGGAGTAAGAACTGAACAACAGCTATTGTGGAGTCCAGTCCGGTTAAATTTCTGTAATTTTCTATTTTTTCAATAGCAATTTATAGCAATAATAAAACGACGGGAACAACGGACAAATTTACACAAGACTATCCAAAGAAGCGACTAGGGATGGTGTAAATCGAAACAAACAAGTTGAAATTTGTATTTGAACTGTCTGGTTTTCTAAAAAGCATGTCGGTGTCTTTATTTTTCCTACACTAAAGGGAAATGATACTTCTCATAGCTATTTTTTCGACACAAACCCCTGTCCTAACTTCCTAAGTAACAAAGAGAGAGAGAGAGGTGTGGGGGGCTTAATACATTAAGAAACTTTCTTCCCAAAAACTTCGTCACAATCCTAATAAATTGGAAAGCTGGCTGCATGAAGGAAGTCCAAATAAATGTTAAATGTCCATGTCATACAGAAAGATGTCGCCAGAATATTAGCACTGCTTCCGTGATCTGATACCATCTTCTAGTTTCAACGCACATTCTGAGGTAATACGAAAGATGAAGATGCCACAGCACTCCAACTTCCCACACACACATATAACATGGAATGATCAACGCTAACCCTTTGTTCATATTTATAAATAAAAACGGTAAAAGATAGATACAATAAAGATTTACACAGAACTGAAGACAGGGAAAGCAACAACGCTCAGAAGTTTCACACCTGTTCCATACCGACTTCTCTACTACTTTAAAACATTACTATACAAGAGTACAGTTGCACGGCAAGCTAACTTACACTTGGATTCTGCCTGTGTTTTCTCAGTTTGCATTCTACGGAATCTGAACGGCAGGGACCTGGTCCCACATTTGGCATGCTCTAAGTCTGTAGGGTAAGGGCACTTTTGACTATAGGCCGCCACCCGACAACTTGGAGGTAGGTTAACGATGGGACGCTAACACGAAACTCACCCCATACAGAAACCCAGTGTAAAAATAAATCAAATGGACAAAAATATAAATGGCAAATAAAAAATGCAGTAAAAGCTAAATATTAAATAACGAATAAAACAGAAAAAAAGTTCTTTGTAAATAATTTTTTTTCAGAAGTTCTAAGCCGCTAAATCAAGCATATAATGTACAACCAGTGAAGTAGCGTTGTCTTGGGAAATAAAGCGTCTAAAGAAGTGATTACTAACACAGACTGGTCTAAAGTTGTTGGACCCTGTATGGGATGAATTCCTCTTTCGACGCCCCTTACGTAACAGCAGCCTCAGGGTCTATTGTGCCAGCCATGGGCACACACCTTGCTTAAGGCCTCCGGTTAATTTGCCATTATTACAACCTCGCCAAGAATTTCACTCAAGAACTACACATGATATATTTACATACCCATGTATATGTATATTCATTGCATTTAAACGCCTAAAGACCAAGCTTCCTCAAATTTTTGCCCGCAAAACTCATTCACAGAACAAGGCTTGTGCTAAGTCTTTGCAAAGCAAATGTTAGCTCTTAACACGTATATATGATATATATAAATGTTCGCAAGCGTTCTCCTGAGACTTTAATAATGTGACGTCACCGGACGACAGCCTCATGTTGCCAGAAAATTAAAAAACAAAATCATTAACGACGAGCAGACGATTCGGGACCAATGGCGTGCAAGAGCCTCGTGACACCAGGCAGACTCGCCTCCGGAAACTTCAGGAAGATCCGCGACAAAGGCAACGAGTCTTTTAACCAGCTAGAAAAAATGGCAGAGACGGTTATCCAAAAGAATTAACAATCAGAATCCTGAGATATACTTTGTTGTACACGTTTACCACGAACATCAACATCTCGTATATTCCTCCCCCCCCCCACTACACCTGCCACCCGGCGTGGCATTGTCATTTACTTGGACATCAGTAACTGCTAGCTAACTGGAGCAGGAGAGAGTTTGTCGGTAATCTGATGAGGTTAAATAAATAGATCAGGTCTGGTGGGACATGAGACAATTAGCAACATTCGACCTATCTCTCAGTCTGAAACAATTATGCATGTTGACATCGTTCCGTGATGATGGGGTTTCGTCTGGGCTGCGAAACACTAATAAAGCGAATCTGTTCCCCCTCTGCATTTCGCGAAACAGAGGGGTTAGCCGCATGGCATGTTGCTAGGCGCTGGCTGTATGACTCAGGCATAGAAGTAAGCTAAAACTACTTATGTTTTTACGAATGCTTTATTCAACTTCTACCTGTTAAACATCCAAATATTTCCAAAGCCCCTCGTTATTATGGCAAAATCTGTTTAAGTACAGCTAAAACGACACAGAACCCCAGCACATCCCCACTAAATATTCACCCACCCATGAACCTAATGGCTTAAAGTACTGTTGCAAAAACTGACATCAAACTACGCATCAGCAATCAAGTCGTCTGAGAAGATAAGGTTTTGTGGACAACATTCCCTATTACTACCCACACTATTCATTTAGCAGAAAAACTAACATTTCTTTTTATTTACGAAACAAATATTGGGGTGGGATGAGAGGTAAGTAGAACGACACAAAAGCGTGCTACAGACTTTATGTGACATACGATTCATATTTACACCCTAAGCCTACTCTTCCTGGACAGATCCTGTGAGAATAGTCTGGTAATGCACTACGAGCGCTGTACTCCAATCTGTCCTGCCTGCAGAAGTAACAAGCTAAAACCTTTAAAATCTTATTATGCTGAATGGCCATGACTTTCACACACACACATGCCTGCATGACATAAACATCTTTATTTGGCTTGAGGAAGCCAGCTGTGGCGTGAGCTAGAAAGAACAAAAGCAGATTTCACAAGGACTATGGCCTTGCGCATTTCTGCTTTTTGCCATCAGCCGTTATGTACAGTTAACGGCTACAAGCATTCACATATAATACAGTACGATGACGCTGTTATAGGGAGAAAATATGTAGCGACGTTGAGCTTCAAGCAGTTCAAAGGACGATCAAGACCTGAGGCGTAACAGGTTTTCATTATTTTTTGTTGTGTTTGCTTTAATAGCAAACGAATACAAGTTTTCAAAGGCCAGCCAACCAGAAGATGGATGCCACTCACCTAACAACTCGCGCTGATGCAAGAAACACGTGTCACTGCATACGCATCACGGTTAGCCGCTGGTGAATCTGTACAATCTGTACATAAAGCACAAAACGAAACCAGTCCAGGCACGCAAGGGAGGCGCGTGGCTCCTTGCTCAGTTGGGAGACATGTCCTACGCCCTCCTCCTTCCTCGCTACCCCCACATTCGCCTCCACCACAAGAACCTTGCCCTTGCATAAAACGTTGCATTATTTCGCAACTCTTCCCCCCACCCGGAATCCCCGCGGTGCTCTCGCCTGGCTCCCTACCCCTTCGCCCCCGATACATAAAATCCCCGTCGTTCTCTCTTGTCCTCTTCACAGTTATTCACACCACTGCAAGTAGAGCTGCTGATAACAAGGCCTTTCTCCGTCAGAAATAGATCTCCGGATCCAATTCTCTCTCTCAAATTAAAAAACAAAAATGGGAACATAAAACTCAAAATGAGGGGTGATAGCAAATAGGGGGTAGAATGGCGTCAACATGCCCCACCACTCCAAATTTACAGTCCACGTCACCGCGCCCAGGAATGTACGGTCGCCTGGAGACAAACAATGAGGGAGGCGACTCGAGCGAATGAAACGTCCTGCCCTTCTGACGTGATGGTCCATAACTGACACGTGACGAGCGAGCTGATCACAAGCACTCATGAAGATAATTTAGAACTGGCTACAGCTGGCGCTCTGCTGACATGATCTTTCATAACTGATGCGCGACGAGCGAGCTGATCTCACACACACACACACCGATAATCTAGTACTGGCTACAGCTGGCACAAAGCCAGAATTCATGGGACACTTCATACACTGGCACAAAGGTGTGGGGCGTGCAAGCCCTTTTGGCACAGCTCAAAGGTCAGAGGTGTGATGGGCCGCGTGCGCAGGGATTAAACACATGCTTAGAGCGATCCTTCATGACGACAGTTGACAGCAGGTATAGCTTTCCTCTACTTCCGTCTCTCATTCTGGTTCTGTTGCATGTCAGAATGACCGCGAAATCGGCCTGTCAGTCCGAGCTCACTCTAACCCCCCTTCTCCCATCGACACCAGAGTACGTGGCCGTTAAATGGCGGAACAAGAAGGGCGCAGGAGGCAAAGAAAGAAGGTGGGAAGGAGGAGAGAAAGGCAAGCAGGTACAGCGGGGAAGGGCACCCAGGTACACAAACCGTAAGCCTTTTGGAAAATCTTGAGAACATCCCCCTCTTCCACCTTTTATTTTTTTGTCCACAAGGAAGTTCTTTCGTGGCTGAAATCGCGTCTCTTGCCGAAGACCGCTCATATGAAAGCCAGACCGTAAGCCAGCTGCTCTTGAGGCTTCAGGCAAGCGTGAGGGCCTTCCCAACGAATGACGTGATCACTTCAAGAATCTCCAACAATGTGCTGGACACTAGTAGCAATTTATTACTTATAAGAGAATAAAACACACCAAGAAAAGACACATGTACCGAAGCCCAACCCGACAAGTGTTCCATCACAGAAGGCATTCTCTTGTCCGGAGTCCAATAGGCAGCTAGGACCCAATTGCGCACAACTGACGGACAGGCCGAAGATTCGCGTTAATAGCTGCCAAGCCCTGGCCTGCTTGCCAATGCAACGAAATATTCACTCTTTGCAGTTCCAGGAAAAAACGTCAGACGTTTTGTAAAATGAGCGAGATGCAAGGATAAAAAAAGTGTTAAAGAGTAGACGTTTTAACACAGATCAGTATAAATTTCCATTGCCATTTTTGTCACAAGCAGCAGCAAACGCAGCATTCTGTCATCCCTTGAAGACGCTGAGCTGCCATTCCTGCTTACCCGAATTATGGATCGCCCCCTTCCCCGCCCCAGAAGACAGCAACGAAAATAAAACTAGCCTTTAAATGATGTAAGCTGGTTGCAAGAAGTCTATCAATCATCTCTGAGCAAATCAGCGGACACATGGTTTTTCAGTTTCTCCGCAGCAGGGGAACGATCGACACTCAACAAAGGCAGCTATATATCCCCTACCATCTCCCGTCCCCTGCTTCAGCCACGTGGAAGAGGGGAGGTGAAGGGTAGCAGAAAACAGCAGTGACCACACAAGGCGGGAAGGCAGGGTACTTTTTCATTTGTCTCGTTTCGTTCTGGTTCAGCACAGGGCATTCTTAGCTGCCTTCGGGAGGGAGGATGTACACTTCTTTCATGAGGCTGGGCAGCAGGCCCGCGTCGGTGGACTCGATGTCCAGCAGCAGGGAGGAATGCTCAACCGAGATGCTACGCAGGTCCGACAGGCGTGTCAGGAACTTGGCCAGAGCGTTGCAGCCACGCGGCCGCTTAGCTGCCTCGTAGTACTGTAGAGCCTCAACGTAGTGAGCCTGGATTTGCTCCACACGCATCTTGTCCTTCAGACCGGGCCGCTCTGCACACAGAGAGACAGAACAACAGGCGTCAGGGCAACATGCATGCAGCTTTTCCGCCCTTTGAAATTTGAAGGCATTTCTTTGGGAGGGAGTGGACGAGGGCTATTATTGTTCGCCACTTTCCAAAAAAAAAAAAAAAAAAAAAGAAACACAACTATACTTTATCCATGTAGCTACTACGTGCTTTTCACGTTCATATGACGTACTCGGAAGAAAAAAATACATGCCATTAGCTAACTATCAGACTTGGCAAGAGGTGAAGTGGGGCAGTATTAAAATCTTAGCAGCGACATGCAAATACATTTCATTAATCAATCAATTAATTAATTATTAATCAGATAAGCTATTTGAATGTTAACACAAAATTTATACTGATCGAATGTCATTTTCGTAATTAATCCGCTGACTTTGCTTCAGACTTAACTTTAAAGAAGGAGAAAAGGCTCTAAAACCAAACAGACTGGTTTCTTGCTGCCTCATCAAGATTAAAAACGGATGGCACGTGTATTCTGGCGACGCCCAGAACGATTATGCCACACACAATTTTTCCGACATGGACACACTATTTCACAATACCATGGAGGTAGCATTAACACAGTACAAACCAGTAAGAGTTACGCCCAGCATCGCAAGACAACATGTGTCAAGTTTTCGAAAGTCCACAAGATGTACTTCGAACTCTGTCCCATCGAGAAGGGTCAACAAAACCCAAGGATGCAATAACCCAGGTTCATCTTTTTTTTTTAAATATGCTCTAATAACAGAATCATAAATCCCTCCTTGCTCACATTAACAAAACACTCGGTGATGTTTATACACTCTAGCGGCTGTTATTGTAGTTGTAAAATATCAAAACTAGGCCAGCGTACCGCCCCGTAGGAGTTCTTTGTGGAGTGGAGTTAAAGAGACCCTTAAAACGTTAAAAGGAATTGCTCTGCTGAATTTCACGCCAGTGTGCGCTCTTTCTTGCATGAACTATAAATGATTTATCTTATCTTACGTAGCAAAACAGTCAAAACTATTAATGGGATTTCCTGGCAATGGAACTAACACTATAGCGCACACAATAAACCCAACACAGAGCGATCATATAAAATTATGACCAGTAAATCAGCGCTGGGTCGTTAAATGAAAAGAAGGAAGACGAAAATATAAGAAATAAAGTGTAAAAGATAAGAGATGATATAACTCACTTCTCCTTACTTTAAGCATGTAACAACATGAATTCCCCAATTTCCATATATTTCCCAGAACTAACATTGCCTCGCAAAACTTTAATCCAGAGCAATGACTGTACTTGTATACATTATACGAGTCTTCCTGCTAAAGAACTTTTTTGACTCTCGCTTTTCTTCCAGACTAGAGTAAGTCTGGTAAAGTCCGAGGGAATTTCAGCAATATACGGAGGAACCTAAACATTCGTACACTAATACAAAACATCTTTATTAATCCCTTCCAGGAAATTAATTAATTAATCTTCCATGCGAATGGTTACTTCCTTAAACAAAATAAATAACGGGATCGGGTGCCAGCTGTATGAAAAACTTCACTCAAAGACGTGTCCTAGCCATGATTTGGTTGTATATACTGATTGCCGCCGAAGAAAGAGTGCATATATCGCCCGGTACTGGCTCGGGGGACTCTAAACCTACCACTTCTGTCTATGCGTCTGTCTCAAATTCCTGTCGAAGTGAAAGAGAGTCATCGGCTAAAATTGTAGTCAGTGAGTTGAACAGAAGCTTGTGATATAGTCTCTAAGTCATTCTGTCCCCTCCTGCTTTTTTAATGTTTTAGTTTAGCTTTTCCCTATCCTGTTTGGCTATGCTCACACCCTAGCACACTAAGCCAAAAGTCCCGATGCTGCATATTACTGAAGTGTAGAATAGTTGCAGGAGTTCAGGGCAGACGTTAAAAAATCTAAGTTTTCTCAAACAGTAAAGGCGGGTATGCGTTTTTTGACAACGCTATCAACATGAGCTTTCCATGCAAGTTTATCGTAAGCATCTGTAATTTGTTTCAATTTGTGCGCCCTCCTTTCCCTCTCCTTCCCTTCCTTAAAGATTTAGTGGTAAGTAGGGCGTTAACTTCCAACATAAGATTACTTTCATCTTCGGGAAAAATCGCCACCTCTTCTAGCAACCATTTTATCTCTCCATAGAAACTCAAACTGACGAGTGGCGCAGATTCCCAATATGCAGCCAACACTCGCCTTTAGGCTGGTGCAGTCTGTAAATATTATTCTTTGAGATCACTTGCAACCTTTTGCAATTTACTGACCCCAATGCCTTATGTTCCACCTCCCTCACACATAAACCTAAGTACCCGCAAGACATCAGAGAACAAAATTCTTGAGGTACCGACATGATGTGACAGACGAGAGGTATATGTAAAAAAAAAAAGGGTAAACTGTTACTGCCGTCCACTTTGTCGAGACTTTTAAGTGTACACTGATTACAGTCGACAGAACATCAAAAACTGTGCACATTAAACAAGTAGTAGTAGCAAAAGAATCTGAGCTGTCCACGGCGTTTCCCTCTTCACATGTTGTATCCCTAATTTTAAATGTGCTCTAAACTCTAACCTGGCGACAGCAATATCCTTTTTTGCGTCCATTCTTTTTCCAACTTCTAGCACGCCCGTCCCTTAAACACAACTCAGCTGTTTCGCTTTCTCTGTATAGCAGAGCACTCTCTACACACACACCCCTGACATACATGATGCATACCTGAGAAGATGGAGATGACGGTGAGCAGAACGTACTCGGTGTTGTCCGTTTGCATGACGGCCATGTTGTGGCAGAACTCGTAGATCAGCTCGGCGTATTTGCCCAACCCCGTGGCCAGCATGTTCTCCAGCGTGCATGGCTGCCCATTGGCGAACACGATCGACCGGCTTGCCGCGTCATAACACCTGGCTGCCCGGATCGCCATCACCTCGCTCGAAGCAGCCTAATATGAAGCAGACCAAAAAGTAATGTAACAGCAACACAAAAAAAGCTTTATTGTCTCTTGAGAAAGATTTTACAGCCATGTCTTTATCAATCTTCCTCTTCATCATCATCTCTACTCCCACCCCCATCTTCTTCAGTGCCTTCATCAACAGGTTGGTACAAGTCAGCGAGTTCATTAACAGGTTAGTACACGTAAATCTCTCTAGAGCGTATTGTCAG